>NC_051180.1:153851104-154016776 GCF_013339695.2 Rhipicephalus sanguineus
GGTAACATGCAAAGAAGTGATGCACGCTTTACTGATCGTTATTTATATAGGGCAAAGCCGCGTTCTCAAGGCATACCAATCCCACGTAACACGTCGGAGGGTAGAAGCAGTTATTTGTCCACTACGCAATATGATCCCGGCAGCAGAGAGCTTTAGTTCGTCTGTAGACTTCCTATCGTTTGCGGGTACCTGGTTACCGAGCTGTTGACGGCTGCAGCAGTAGCAGCAACTGCGTACAACTGCGGAGCCCGTAGCGACATCTTGTGGCGTTTTGTCCAACTACAATAATTTTTTTCGATTTCTTTCCGTCGCGTATAGTTCTTGTCCGGAAAAAAAGCAATGAGAATACTGTGAGTTGCTTATTATCTCACTGCAAATGCTTTACACAGAATCAGTAAGCGGGTAAGTCGCTGCGATGTTATATTGTAGGTCTCTGGTAAGGATATGCATCATCAGGTGTCGCTACCAGCGTTGTCTGTCTCGTACACGCCTCCGGTAACCCGGCCAGAACTCGTGACGTACGTGGTATCCACTCGGTGACCTCATCGTCTTTTGCTTCTATTCCGATCCGGCACTTTCACGAACTTCAAAACTCAATTAAAATACCTTTTAGGCTGTATTTGTGGCTGATACTGCACAGATGGCACCTATATGCACCCATTAGTGTGATTCAACAGTCAAATTGTGTCCGAATTTTTGTGTCACCACTCCTTTAAATTCTTTAGAACTGTCATACGCATCTAGCTATGTAAAAATTCAACAGTACGTCATTAATCAGACTGTCATAAGTAATATTCACATGCATTTATAAATGCCTAGTCACTCCAACATGCTGTAGTTACAAGACAGGCAACATTATACTGAGCTTAGGCAATGAAACAGAGAAATTACCATTTGATCATCAGCTTGGCTGTCTGTCTGTCTCGAGGTTCTCCTCATACGCGAGAACATCTGCCACATTCGAGAAAGGCAGGACTGGGAGGCCATGAGGGTGCGGAGCTGCACTGTCGGCATTACTTAGCAGCTCGTTGAAATATTGCAAATGGGCTTGCTGGGTGTGCTTCATGCTATTTAACACTTGTAGTATCCTTTCCATGAAGGCTGAAAAAGAAGTGATGGCATCAGTGTTATGAAAGTTTTCAGTTCAGCACTATGTCTAAGATGAAAAACTACCGCAATGATTCGAATGGGTATGTAATGTTCAAAGTGCTTGCTTTTCGAGGTAGCTATAGGTCAACCTATAGCTTTAAAACTTTTCAGTGAATTATATGGCAACACATGGAAAAAAAAACGGTCATGACCATTGCTGAGAGTTACTCGTAGGAGCGCTAACAGCAAAGCATGAGTCTTCTTTGCAATAGGAATTGTTAGGGTTTTACGTTCCAAACCACGACATGATTATCGTAGCCAAAAATTTTGACTACCTGGAGTTCTTTAACATGCACTGAAATCTACGTACAGCCTTCTTTGCAGTTTTTGCGACACTGGCTTGGTGATAACAGTGTAAGTGAGGATCTACGATTTGATCGATGCTGCAGCAGCACCACGAGCACAATGTTTTATAAGTCACCGCTTGCACACTAGCAACCATCGTTGCTCAAATGATGAAGCATGCTCCCCCCCCCCCCCCCCCTAAAGAAGAACGAAGGGATAAACTGCGCCTCTGACTTATGGTTAGAATGACAGAAAGCTGAGCTAGTTTGTAGGTACTCATATTAAAGAGACAGGGCGTGAGAACACGGACACAAGAGAGAAGCCAAGATGTCAAGGCGTTTGTGGTGTCTTGAGTTCCCTCTTGTGTTCATATTTGCACGCCCTGTCTCTTCAACATGACTCATGGTAGTGTGCCACTGTGTCACAACGACAATGGGAAAGTATGTTATGCCAGCAGCAACATACAATTTTTTTTTCATTTGTGCTACGTGGCTGCGTAATAGGGGAGCGTAATGAATGCTCACACTAATACTATTACCATAAAACCACAGCAAGGTGAGGCACACTGTGCAGAAGCTATGCAGTTTGTGTTTCTATTTATGCTGATACATAGCATATATGAAGAAAATAGGACACTGCCCAGATACACGAGCTCGAGAGATGAAGGTGGAGCAATACAGCAGGCTGTTACACTGCCTGAACACAAATCGTATTACTGGTGACAGTCCTTGTAAGATGGGTTCTGCCATAATTTTTTCCATCATGAAGCCAGCAACCCAACTAAAAAACTAAGCTGATTTAGTGCTAAGAATATCACCTTCCGTTTCCAACACGTTACAATAAAGAACAATACTCGTGGAATTAATTTCACTCTTCTGGGCATGCATTATCACATATGTGAATAGTAAATCTACAGTACAAAGGAAACATTTGCCTCAAGTAAACATGAAGCAAGAAAACACATAAACAAGACTGCAATTTTTCCCTTAGTATTAATAGGACCCAAGGACACTGAACAGTAGGACTGTAACCATTAAAGAATAAAGAAGGTGAATGACATACCGAGCACTTGTGGGTCTGTTTGTGACCTTGTAGCCCCGGTCACATATGCGGGTCCTGGACTGTATGGTGGTGAATCTGAACATAATTGACACCACAAGTTAACATCTAGAGTTACACAGACAGGCAGACAGAGATAAAATAGATAAGAGACAGACAGGCAGGCTCAAAACACCTGAAGTGGGCAAAGAATTCTCAATTTAACGAGTAAATGTAAATAAACTACAGCAACATGCTATAAGACATCAGAATGACATACCAAGCATGCTCGGTTCCATGTGTGGCCATGCAGCCGCAGCAAGAGCCACAGGCATTTGGCCATAGCACAATGACTATACAACAAAACAAGGTAAAAACTGGAAACATTGCATGACATCAACATAATGATGTATACCGCATAAATGACATACCATGGAATTGCAGTTCCGTAAAAGAGTTGGCAGCTTCCAACATGTGCAAAGCACCTAAAACATAGAAACCATAGTTCGCACTCCACCTTGCCGCACAATGCAAAAGCAAAAGCAATTAAAACACCCAACCGCAGCAAGATAAAACATTGCTATGTGAAACTGCAGAAGACATACCAAGCATGCGTGGTTCCATGTTTGGCCTTGCAGCCGCAGCAAGAGCTGTGGATACTGGTATGTGCGATGAGCCTGAGCATAAAACAGACCACAGGCATTGGGCACATGGTAAACATGTCTGAGAGCAGACTGAAGCCCTTCACGCAAACCAAAATGACAATAATGTCCAGAATCCAGCAGTAGTGTGACATTTGCCACTCTTGGTGTGGACAAAAGCGCCCTGGCGCTACTCGGTAGCTCACACATGCAAGAATACGAGCGAAGAACCTTTAACAGATTTGACGGCATCGTCAGTCACACTTGACTCTAAGCTCCATTGTCACAGGTCTTCTCAACGATGCGATATCCAATTCTTTCAATATACTTGAGTTAGAATCCGTTGCAGTGTCCTGCTGTGTAAGGTATCTGTGGCACCCGTCGGGCACGTTATCGGGTTCCACGGGAACGCTGTGCATGTTGTCACCAGTATGGTGCTCCTAGTCGCAAGATTCCAGCATGCCGCCATAAATGCTGGCACTCGCAACTTGGCCGAGCGAACGGTTCAGAGGTGGTTCGGGAACTTCTGGCTGATTGGAGGTAAAAGCGACACGTGAAAGATTCTCCTCCGCGTTAGTACATTCGCCAGCAGCTACAAATATTGCGCGCACATCGGCCTACACGGCGTGACTGATCAGCAGTCGATCTCGACATGGAAGCCATGTTTAGGCGACTATAAGCGTACTAAACCACTTGGTAAACCACGTGGTAACCGGTAAACTCACTTGTGTCGTGCTGTTTAAGCGGTTGACGTCTAAAGTATAGCATCGCACTGCACATTCCAAAAGGCAGATGAACACAACAAACGTGGAATAATGATAAATGCAACGATAACTTACTCTCGTATTCGCTTTCCATGGCGCGTGCTTCCCGCCAAGCGTATGCAAGCTCTAAAGATAAAAAACAAGGCCAACACACGTGTATCTTCACGCTTGACAGATCAAAAAACAGTAGGAAAACAACACTTACCTTCGATTACAACCAGCTCCGCGAACCCAAATTTCAGAGTGCGCACGAATTGTAACTGTTGTAACCGCACGCAGCGCACGCAGAGAACACGCTTCAAATGCGGAACTATAGAAACAGACTGCAGCCACAGCCGCATTGTCGTAATGCTGTCGTACATATAATGAGCATAAAATAAAAGAAAAAGTTAAGAAACTACAGCGCACTTCAAATACGAATTACAAATATTTTGTTTTCATAATTTTTCGCCTGCCCACTTAAGGGCAGTGTACATGTAAAACGATACACTCAAAGAACTGAAACCGAAACTTATCGCCGCTTCTCGAACGGAGCACACGGGAAGGTTATAGTTTTACATGGGACGGTTTCAATCCCCATTAATGTTTAACTATATTGGAATTTTTCGTGTACCATCTGAGCAAAGTGCCTTAAAACAGTTTAGTGAGCAAGGTTGATCGCATGCATAAATGTGGTTCCGAATAAACGAGCAACACACCAGCCCATCACGCAATATATGTCATTGCTCAAGGCGAACGTGCTTTAATTAATTAAGGCCTGCACGAAAGAATAATTAGTATGCAAAACTTCAACAAACAATAGCGTTGTGTGTTCTCGCCTGTTTAATTAATACATGTTAATTATTTGTGAAGGGTTGCGCAAGTTCCATATATGTATTGGTGCGATTTTAAAGAATGATCGCTGGAAATGTACGTTATTAATTCATGAAGACAACATGCATATATGTGTGCTAATATGAGTAAGTAGATTAAAAACGCGTGGTTGATATGAGGCATGCAAGCATCCACCCATTCATGTCCTCTTCTGGGATGTTTAATGGGCATCCGTTCGCTGAAGTCTACGGGACACCCATATGACTTCCTTTTTTGGATGTGGGACTTAGGTACTTGTTTGGAGCATCCTTAGGACTTTTCGTGTTGTCTGGGAAGTGCGTTCGAAGCCCACAAGCACCAAGAGTAGGCAAATCCGTGTACTACCCATCATTCCCATGGTGGCTGAACGATCGCAGCGCCAGAGTTCCCTCTAGGTCATTTTAGGAAACTCTATGGTGCAATTCACCTATACTATTCGGTTCTGAATGGTTATCCCTGTACGTTATCTTCTCTGCGTTGACGCAACGCTCGCAACGTTTACTTACTTCTCTCGTTTTTCTTCGCTAGTGAGCGAGAAGGGCGCTGGCGCAACGTGTAGTATACGGGTGGTGCAATCCAGTAATGTAGTCTCTCTCTCTCTCTTTTTTTTTTGCCTTGCTTCGCGCTGTACGTCCATATAGTCTGCAAGGCGAAGGCCGACGTAGTACACGAACTGATCTGACGCAACTGTAACAGTCGCCGTGGGTATTGCGTCCTCACGATGGTGCAACACACGGTCGCAGTGCGCACGATTATTTTGAGTGCTGCAAGGCTTGCTGTCTGCAGTATTACATCACGTTTGACGTCAGGTTTTCCAGGTCACAAAACAGCTTTCTTCTGTCGACTAACTGCGATAAAAAAGGGGGCGGAAAGGGGGGGGGGTGTCACGTTTAGAAAGTGATAGCAAGGTTTAGCGCTGCACTGACAGAAATATTAGGCAACTGCGTGCGTCTGCCGGCGATTTAACTTTTGCGATGCGCAGCATACTGCGAAAGCGTTGCTGCCCTTCTATAGGTGCACAATGCCTGAATGCTCCCTGCAGTGGCCAGAGGGCGCCACGTAGCGCTCATTTATCGCTCAGGCGTCGCCGACATCGGACGCCAGGGGTACAGAGAAAATGAGGCGACACTAAAAAGGGCACGCACACGTCATGCTTGATCAGTTCTTTTTCGTGGCAGGAAGTGCATGCGCACTTGGAGAAGCTCAGATTACGGATACTTGTGTCGTGGATTCCTCGTGGTTGACTTCAGTCACGAAGAACTTCTAAGAGATGTTCGCGCTCGTGCGTTCACATAGTTTCAAACTCTGAAAAGCTTACAAAGTGATGAAATATTTCGTGATGTCATGGCGAATGCTTATTACAATTCTCCACTTTTGCTTCTTCCGCTCGCTGGGCTACGCGATTTGGCGCCTGTGACGCGTGTGGAAATATTCAGCGATATATGGGCCGATGTGACCGCTTGTGACAAATAAGCGCCTCTTTGTGTTCGTGTGTCTTTGCTAAGAGCGAAGTTCTCTCATCCTCCTCGTCTTTCCATTTCCAGTGCTAGGTAGCCAGCCATGGGCGCAAGCTGGCTGAATTCCCGCCTTTCGCTTATGTCTTCTATCTCTCTCCCTCCCTAAGAATACGCCGGGTATACATTTTAGAACGTAGGGCTGAAAGAAGAGCTTCTGGTTAGCTACCCTGCGTCTTCCCTACCCTCCGTCCCTCCCTCAAATAAACAAAATTCCTGCCTACGCCTCTGTCTGCAAGGATAAACCAGTTAACCCAGAAACAGGTTCTTCTAAATATGCATGCATCGCTGCACAGGTGTAATACATCGCGTAGAACGTCGTGTTATGAACTTAATTCTGCAGGGCTCTACAGTGGAAAAGTTCCAAGCTTCGATTGTGAGAAAGAACCGAGACTCTGTAATGTTTTTTTTTTCCTTTTGCAATATTATTGTTGCCTTCTATTTATTTATTTATTTATTTATTTATTTATTTATTTATTTATTTATTTATTTAAATCTGGTTTTGCGCACCCCCCTATGGGGGAATTGCCTCAGTTATGAACTTCAATTCCGAACCGGCAGTGTTTCTATTTGCTGCACAGCACAGACGATCGAGTTCCAAAAATCTTCAACGAGCTGTGCCCGACTGCGTTTTCGTGGAAATATTGAAATGAGGGTAGTGTACAGAGGAGATGCGCTTCGATACATGCTTACCGGCACCGATGGAGTGCGTATGGTGACTTGACTGGCACCAAGGAGGTTTGAAACCTCCTTGACTGGCACCCATCGTCAACCATTTTAACGGCGCAGCTGTTTAAGCCGGCCGTAAAGACTGGTGCGTACAGTGTGTACAAACAACTATCATCATCATGAACAGCTATATGTCACAGAAATTGGGCAAATCCCACTACTCACCGCTGGTCCACTAAATATGAAGAAGGCAACAGATGGGCGGCAAGCACCAATTTAGATTTCTAGACATATGCAACCAGTAATTGGTAAAAAGCTTTAATAAACCGTTGGGATTAACCCAGTAATAAACACCGTGGCCGCAGTTTCAGGATTCGCTGAAGCATCTGTACGGAGTACTTCAGCGGTACGCATACAGTGAGAGAATACTAGGGAACGGGAAAGGCAACGATGGTTACGAGAACACCCCGAAGCAATGGAAGCCCTACGCGAACGACGACGTGCCCGTAGATCTATGGGAGCTGCAAACGCTTGGTTTCAACGCGAGTTTCTGTCTCTGAACTTTGGACATCCGTGTCGTGTCTGTGACTCTGTGGTTTAACTCGAATCCCTCTGCACTGAGGAGCAACCTATAAACAACCTATCATCACCTAGGTAAAGCCTAGAAACTACCAAGTGGCAACCTAAAAACAACCTAGCATCACCTATAGCTGAAGCCTAGCAACAACCCAGAAGCAACCACATATAGTACTTCAGAATCGTCCATGCTTTGCTGTTTCAAGCCTTGCGCGACCTAATGCAAGCTTCGCCATTTTTTTTCTTTTTTTTTTTACATATTGCTTTAGCGAGATTAGAAATAGACGCTACGTTCTTCCACCCTAGTGGAGGCAATGCCCAGGGCACAAAGCACATTAAAGAGAGGTCCTTTCATTTTCTCATCCCCATTACGCCAGCTAACTCCAACATTAGTTCGGTTATCCGAGGTTATAGGCGTCCCAACTCCAATAAAGCGCAAGCGACAAAGCTGCAGCGGTTGGTTATGGTCCGGAAGGCGGTGAGCACCGCCTTCCGGACGAAGAAGCAATTCTTGCTCTGCGCTGAGCCGCTATTGTTAACCTCTGCGTGATCGGTCAACCGTGTAACGGATCAGGTTACAGGTTTACCGGAGTTCATCGGCGCGCGCTAATCTCCTATAAGGCCGCACTGAACGTTGCGGTGTCCGGCAGTGCGTGCGACCCCTCCACACTATAAGTACGCGTGTGTCGCGACCCACCGTTTGACGCAATGGCAATGCTGCCGGGCGACCTCCGATGCAGTGACACACATACACGGAGGGACGGAGGGGAGTGTCGGGCGACCAAGTGGCCCGTCTAGACGGCGGCGCGCCGTCGGTGACGCCGTCTCGCGTCCCGCCGGCGGTCATCGATCGCCGCAACAGCAGCAGTCGCTGTTTAGGCCTAGTCAGCACATGTTGCCGACACCCTACAACGCACGCGCCGCTAACTGGCTGCAGCGTCCAGCTGCGAAGCGCTGCCGCCGCAGGCGACGGTGTCGGCGCGTGCCGGATCCGACATCTCCTCCCGGGGCGCCTTTCGTACGGATAGCCTTGGCTCGTTTTCGTTCACACCGGGGATCAGGCGTGCGCGCACGCGAACGCCGGCTTATCGAGAAGCCGTGGCTTCCACAGGGGCTCGGTGGCACGCGACGTTTTGTACTGGGATATACGTACAGTGAACGCTTTAGTTCACTGCGAATGGGAGAATGCACACGACGGTATCAGATTCCACCATTGCGTCCTATTAACACCTTGTGATGGTCCTGAGCCAATCGAAGTGGCCTTAGTAGTGAGCCGGAAGCCCCGCCTTCCAATCGGAGTATAGTAGCGATTCGTACTATTCATTGCGTTAACTTGACAGCGTGCCTCGGAAGAGTATACCCCGGATGTGGAACACCAGATCCGAGGTATACTCTTCCGAGGCACGCTGTCAAATTAACGCAATGAATAGTACAAATCGCTACTGCCATTACCACTGCCTGCGCCCTGCTGAGATAGCTGGGTCATTCTTTTGGGCGTGTTATAGTCGAGCGAGCAAGTATGGCACGAAGTAGGACAGCACCCGAACTCGAAGGTGAAGTGTCGGATTCACGCGTTTTCATGTCTTCAAATCTGGTGACTCTATAGCAAGTGACACCGTTGGATGTACTGTCTCGTTGTTTCATTTCCATGTTGAGAACGCAAGCTGACGTCTGTGAGACGCGAGTAAATCACTCGCGAATGCAGAGAAGTGCTTTGCCTGTGAGACTTCTCGTTAACATGCAGGGGCGTGGCCAGAACGTTTTTCGGCGGTGGGGCCGGGAGTCGATAGAGAGAGGGTTTCTATACACATGCATGTGTCTGTGCGTGCATGAGTTGGATTCCCGGCCGCGGTGGCAGCATTTCGATGGGGGCGTGTCATGCAAGAACGCATGTGTATACTTAGATTTAGGCGCATGTCAAAGAACCCCTGCAGGTAGTCAAAATTAGTCCGGAGTCCTCCACTACGAATACCGTGCCCACGGTGTTAGAATAGACCGTGCCTCAAGAAATTTACCACTGAAGAACTGACAGAGTTTGTAATAGTTCTTGGTCATCTTGAAAACAGCGCAGAATATGGCAATGGTTCTTTCGATTCAAATATAGCAGTTGCACTCCCGTCATATCGAATCTGGTCGACACCGTGGGAGACGCCAGGGGCCTGGAACCAATTACAACCGAGAGGGTTGCAGCCAGGGTTCTTCATAACGATCAGTGGCAGTGTGTGCTGCGCTTCTTTTAACGTTACGTTAACCACTGCGGTGCCTACCGGCTCCTGACCAGGCGCACTGTTGGATATCACTCTGCATGAGGGTAGGCGGATCGTCAGGCCATGCACGCCGAAAGGTATCTTCGCTAATGATGAGCGTGTAGACGGCTCCTATGTCTACTTCGAATGGCACGCTTGTGGCTTGAATGAAGAAAGGAAATTTGGAAAGGTGTTGGATTTTGAGTGCCACGACATGTTTTTGGCCGTTTCGGGATGTTGCCACAATATTCAGGTCATGGAAGTGAGTTTTCCCGAGTGTTCTTGACGCGTCGAAAACTTAGGACTGATCAAAAGCGTGCAGCTTGAGGTATGAACCATGCATCTTCGCCGCAATGGCGGACGTGCTTTGTCCCCTCCGCTTCCACTTAATTGTCTGTGCCGTATTTCGCGCTGTTTTCGAGATGTTCAAGAGCGTGCCTCAAAGTAGGTGTTGATTTTGGCATGAGCAACTCAGATGTTCTTTTTATTATTGATTTGATATAAGGACATGTTGGCGCGAAAATAAGGCGCCGGCTACCCCTTATCCCTTGAAGAACACGTGCGCGCGTGCGAGGTACAGCTTCGGCGTGCCTTTCTTGGCCCGACTATCCTATATATCCTGCACGAAAGCCCAACACGCATGCGTCACTGGCTTCGACATCTCGGGGCAGCACAGTGACAACGACGACCCGAAGTTGGCGCCATCAATAATGCATCGCGTGCACAGAGCGGTCGCGAAATGTGATGTACGATACGCGTCACCCGATTCGGGACGCGTCATTGCACGGGTGATGGAAGAGGGTGCTGCTCTTCCGTGTACACATGGCGAAGCGAATTGATCGCCCATTGACGACGACGACGACCGTTGCCAGCGAAGGAGGCCTCGACCGCCGTCGTACCGAAGCGGTTTGCCCTTCAACTTGTGCAAGTGTAATGCGCGCTGTATACGTCCCCTATGCGTAATGCAGGATCTAGTCGTTCTAATGAGTGGCGGTGACGCGCATGCCGTCTGCGTGAATATCGTGCTCTTTATAGGAAGTAAAGTGGAGTTTCAGAGGTGTACTTCATGGTCAGCAAAAAAAAAAAAAAAATCCGGTCTGCATTTGGGGGAAAAAAATACTACAGTGATATGACACAGGAAATAACATACAAAAATATAATCGAGGTGAAATATAATAATAATGTTTGTTGGGATTTTACGTCCCAAAATTAAGGTAATGATTATGAGGTACGCAGTAGTGGAGGGCTCCGGAAATTTCGACCACCTGGAGTTGTTAAACGTGCGCCTAAATCTAAGCACACGGGCCTCTAGCATTTCGCCTCCATCGAAATGCAGCCGCCGCGGCTGGAATTCGATCTTGCGACCTTCGGGTCAGCCAGCAGTCGAGCTCCACCGCGTGGGTGAGACGAAATATACTCTAGATCATTAAACAACATTGAAAAATGTGTGTTGATTGGGCGGATCCTACCGTACTTGCCGGCATTGTATATCATCCACTGTAGATAATACTTGCTGTTGATTTATAATGTTGTCTGTCTACATTTATGTAAACGTAATAAAAATAACACATACGCGTTATGCTATGCCTCAAGCTGCCTCACTCCATCAAGCGCTTCGCACATTGCGATAATAGTTCCCGCTTAATGAAATCCGTTGCAAATTTTGTTCGTCTAGAATCTTCATCGAATTTTCTGGAGATTTTGCAACGTGTTCTCGACGGGATCGCCAAAGTTAGGCCGCTGCGCACGCGACAAAGTGCTTGCGCGCAAGTGCCGTTCACGATATGGATCAAGCTGCGCCGTCGTAATCGCCACTGTAATCTTAGTCGCCACATCTTTCACGTCCGCTGCAGAACCAACGTCTTTTCCCCAATTATGACCGTCTTGCCGCTGCAGCTATTTCCATCCCATATGCCTTGTAAACTTACTAATCATCGCACCTACTAATTCTACGCCGTCCCGAACGACAGCCTTTTCATTTCTTTGGCCTTCCTTCTGTACCTCGAGTAGACCAGCTGGTCATCTGCACCGCGCATTACGATTACCGGCCGTACTATTTCGGTATACACGGTCGTAACATGTAACTTTGCATGGGGAAAACCTTGGAAGACGTAATACAAAAATTAAGCCAGTTCTACGCCGTGATAACCGCCGGAACGCGAAGCTTATAAGCGCGCGTGCACGTGTATGCGATTGGCCAGCGAGATCATGTACAGCACCATCGTCATCATTTCGTTTAATTTACGTATTTATTCAATTCCCCTTCTGGTCACGTGACCTGCGTGATGACTACTACTACCACTACTACTACTACTACTACTACGACCACGACGACAGCACAGGCTGGCTGTAAAAGTTTCTGAAAAACTTCGAGACCGCTTGAGCTTCGCCTTCAAGAGTAGAACGCGATAGCGTAATCGGACCCCGCTCGCATCGCCTTCTCAATCGCTAGCCTCGCTTCGCTTCTCGGTGCATGCCTCAACTGTGCTGCTAGGAAAGAAACGGTCTCTGCGCGTGAAAGCAGGCCGTTTCAATCTATCCTAGAACGCCTACAGCAAGTACACTTGAGAAGTGCCCACTACGCCATAATTGTTCCTTTTGCCAATTGGCAAAATACGCACTACGCGTCCGTAAGGCAACACGCGCAGCTGCCCACTTTTTTGATGCTGCTTTGTTGATGATTAGTTATGCCTTAAAGCTTTGTCATAGGTAGGCGTTTAAGCCACCCGCTCGCTGCGCAATTCATATGTTTTGACGCCTGGTGAAATCGCACGCTTCTGCCACGCAATATTATATGCGTTAAGGAGACGCCTCGCACTACACCACATCCGTATATAGGTTTTTTTTTTTTTTAATAAACAGTTTCAAGCATTGGCGTGGCCATGTGGTAGAACACCTGCTTGCCACGCAGAGGGCCTGGGTTCGATTCCTACTAGAATCGAATATTTCTATTATTTTATTTATTCGCATCTATCTCGATTTTTCGGTCACGGAAAACGCTGGTTTTTCGCTCACAACCAACGACGCCGGAATTGCTGCGAAACGAGCTCTTTAACGCTATCGCGTTAATATCGGTATTGGCATAGTCCACCGTCCTATGTAGTTACTGTTGCCAGCCGAAAAACAGGAAATCAGTAGGCTGTAGCAAAATCTTGCACTTACCTTTACCCGGCCCCTTTATCACTCCGTCCTGACGCCATGATAAAGATATAGTAGTACGCGCGATAGCTAATCCGCTGCGGCTTAGCTCGCCGGCGCGGTATACGTTAACGCTAGCACTGTAACTCCTTAAAACGTTCTCTCAGACAGACAGTATCGCTTAGGCGTTTCTGTCTACACCATTAACCTACTGAACGCATACTTTCTCGAAGCGCAGACAAAAGGCTCAATTGGAGACCGCTCTCGTGAACCATCGCAGCTCTGTCCGTTCGCCTCGCCAACAGAGGCTTTCTCGTCGACCAAACATAGCCTGACGCGTACACCTGCGAGCCCGCTTACACTGCCTAGTACCGGAAGCTAATCCCCGTAAGGAGCGGGGCCTTTTGTTTTCACCAGCTGTCCCTTATCGTCGATCTAAATCACCTCTCCGTTGAGCCGGTTCTGTCACAGCCTGCGCCCCACACTTTCTCTTAACGCAGCGGCCGAGCTAGCTGCTCGATCGACTCGGAGACAAAGATCTCTTCCCTGGGGCGTCGTTAGCGTGTGACACAGAAAGCCATGCCTCCGGTGTCGCGCTCGAAGAGGCCGTGGTTTCGAGAGGAACCTGACGGTGAGACAATGCGTTAGAGGGTTGCGTGCGTGCGTGCGTGCGTGCGTGCGTGCGTGCGCGCCGTCAATGCATCTACATAGGCACGCCCACTGGGAATAGCAGGGGTGGGGTGCCGCACCGTCCTGCGACTCCATCAGGCACAATGAGCGGTGCCTCTGGAAGAAGGGCTGCGTGCGGCGCAATGCTTAGATCGCCTTCGCGAGTCGGGCTAATTGAGCAGTCATGCAAATCGGCGGCGCTGCGCCGGTGTTGCCATCGCTGAGAGGCCGGTGAAAGCCGTCGCGGCTTTCCATTCGCACTTAAACACTTCGCTCCATTAGCAACATGTGGCGCGGAGAGCGGGCTGTTGCGTAGCTGTTGCGAACAGACGAAGCTTCGGCTGCGAGGGAGCGGTCGCGAGTGCGCCGGTGTCCGCGGGATACGGTCGCAAATTGGAGGTGACGAAAGTGCCGAACGAGCTTGTGGGAAACAATCCGCGACGGTGCCTCACTGGGTATACTGCTTCCTGCTGTTGAGCTCGAGGTCGCAGGTTCGCTTCCGTGCCATACATAGATTGGAGTTGAATGCAAGAACGCGCGTGTACCCTGCTTTAGGTGCACCAGACTAGCGTCGCCCATAAGTTCATAAGCCGCGTTGCAGTCGGTGGTGCTGGAAAGCATCTTTTCTTTTTTTTTATACAATGTATATTATTGTACAACGTTGCTTCTTATGTTCTTGCTTCCGTTGTATTGGTCCCCCTATTGAGTTTTTCTGCTTTTGACTAATACTATGGTGCCGAGAATATACTTAACTATACTCGAACTCGAAGTACTATACTAATACTTACTAATTGCACTACTTTAGCTGCTGTTAAGAATAAAATAGTGTGACAACAAATGACGCACTAATGGAGCAAACAGAGACAGCGATCTTCGAAAGGCGTTTAAAGAAACATTCTGTATATATATATACATTCGCCTTTGACTTTGCGGTATGCCGCATTAGCCGAATGCGCCGCCGTCTCGCGCGAAAGCACCGCGCCCTTAACAGCTCATTAAACGTTCACGAAACAGGTTAACTGAAGAGTGTCGCGCTTTTCAGGCGCAGTTTAGACAGTGACGTCATCTGATACATCTTGCCAGGGTGTAGATTCGTCGCGTGTACAGGTATCCGTCGTATGTACGGTACATTACGTATAATACTACCTATAGGGGTGTGGGAACAGTGATACTTGAGACCGAATCGAGTACGAATCAAGTGCCAAAAGCGAATCGAATCGGATGATTGTCCTACAGTATTCAAATATTGAAGAGCTGTTGTTTACAGTTAATATAAAATGGTGTTCACATTCTACTATTCATAACTCTAGCATTAACATTACAAATGAAGCAGCAGGTACAGCTGTTCGCGTGCTCAGAATGATTGCGTATATCCAATGAAGTAAGTCGCAAAGCTCTCGTTTGCGACCGAAGCGGCCATTTGCGACCAACTGACCAACTGCGACCGATGCTGGTCACAGGTGTGAGACTTCAGAAGTTTCCAGATATTCGCATACCCCTATATAGTGTACTCTGCATCAACGAGAGTGGTACTTATGTGTATAAAACAGAAAGCGGGGCTGTAGACATATAAATGTTCCAAGCGATGCAGCGTTCGGTTATTTTGTATCACTTCCCCATCGCCTGGGATATTAGTGCGCGCGCCGCAAAACGCGATCAAATAGGGTTTTTTTTTTCTTCTTTTTTGTGCGTAAAGCGCATACGACTTTAATTTTATCGGTGATAGGCGATCGCAATCAAACAAAAGTATCGAAGCGTGGATAATTCAGTCATCGAAATAACACTTCGCGTCCCGAGCTTGAGCTAAATACGATTGCAGGGCGACAGCTATACGTGCAGGCGCGTGTCGCCCCGTGTTATCGCCGAATTCGGGCAACGTAACAGAAACAAAAAAAAAAAAAAAACGCTAGAGGACGTATACGACACTCAATTAGACTTACGCATGATTGGCTCGGTCAAAGATCCGGGTCCTCCGCAAGGAGATCGAGGGCGAATTTTCGCTCGTGTGTACGCCTAATAGCGGTCACACGCTCACCTGTAATGGGCCCCCGAGGCTTTTTGTTTTTGTTTTTGTTTATTTCTCTCCTAAAATGGGCTTCGCGCGTCGCCGTCTTGTGTGGCACGAGTCCATGGGTAAATAACGGAGGGACCATCGTAAGGGTATCGACATTCGGGGGGGATTGTGGGGAGGGGGGTGATTTCGTAAGAGATAGAGGAGTGGGGGTGAGTGCCCTCCCCCGCAGCCCCGTGCGGCGAGCCTCGGGGCATGACCGAGCCGGAGGCCCCGTGACGGGCAGGCGACAGGTCTGGCGACCTGGTTGCTGCCTGCTCCGCGAGCAGCGTTTTTTCCACACTCCCCGCAGCATGAAGCGGCGGAACACGTGGTGTACGTCTTGCTGCTCGAGGAAGGAACGCGCCGCCACCGCAGGGTCACACCGCCGCCGAAGTCGACTCGACGAGAGCCCGCCGCCGTACACGGCCGTGTCGTGCGCCCAATTACCGCGGCGACCGCGCGCGCCGACGTCTCGAGTGCTGTGACACGCCGCGCGCGGACTGCGCGAGCCAGCCGTCATGTTCTACTTGCACCAAGTGTCCGGACGCGCGCTCAAGCCCGTGCTCAGGAACCTCTGGGAGGCACATCGCCCGGCGCACTTCTTGTACGTATACACGCACGCGTGTGCGCTCGCATGTCACGCGACAGCCTGCATTGCTTTACATTGTTCTTCAGAAGATACATTGTTCGCGTAGCTCTATCGTAAGGCTCGAAGCCACGAGCGCCAAACGCGCGAAGTGCATTTCTGACGTACAACACGCGCACGCGCGCTCGCAATTTGCATGATACTGTGCTGATGCTGTCATCGCAGTTGAATCACGCTGTACGCTTTCCGCGAAAAGTTGCAGTAATGCGTTTCACCGTTCATCCCTGGGTGAAATGACGAATTGATGTCCGGACTGGCGCGTCCTGTACAACAGTTACAATATACATACGCGTTCCGCGTATAGTTAGCATTTGGATATTGTGCCGTCGGCAAACCTGCGCGTGAGCGGAAGACTTGTCGAATCCTTACTGTGTGATGTATGCTGGGACCAGATCATCTGCTATACTTCTAGGTACAGCGTTGTCACGACGTCCCCACTTCGTTACAAGACCGCGGCGACTGCACTATATATAAATGGAGGTGTTCAATGTAAAAGCGCATCCGAGCCGACCCTTCCGTCCACGTTAATTAAAATAAGTAAGTAAAATTAACTTCGAGCTCATCCACTATGACGTCTCTCAGGGCACAGTGCTCCCGTATGGGACGTTATACGGTAACCAAACAGAAAAATAGTTAGAGAGCCGTGTCAGTAAATTACCCTCGTGCAATTGCCACTAAGAGCCACACGCATCTTACCGCGAGAGCATATACTTGGCAAGCCGAAAAAAAAAAAATCTAAATGTAGGAAAGCAGCTGTGCCGATAGAGTCCTGACGTCAGGGATTTGAAGGCATATCTAGGGGTTCCTTGGCGGTAATGATGAACCGCATTGCATATTTACAAGATAAAGACTGAACTCGGCAAGTTTCAGGAAGCACTCTGGCCCGCAACAGTCCAGGTGCGGCTTCGAACTTTGTAACGTCACACACGTACCTGCTTTGGGGGCGTGGCGTCAATTTATCAGTTTTTATGAAATCGAAACAGTGATCTTCGTTTTGGTTCTCTGATAATCAACAGTTACCGCTAACACACGCAAAAATACAGCTTTGGAGAATACATTATAAGCCGCTTATGTCGCGTGTCCACCAATCGATCGATCTCAGTTGCAATAATAGGCGTACGTCCCCTCTATGTGTTATACTCCCTTTGTCTGCAGTTTTCGCCGAGTGCGCACTACACGGTGTTCGCGTCCTCTGAGCCAGCACTCGGGAGTGTAAGAGGGAGAGAGGTAACGGAGGAGGAGTCGGTCTTTGTCGACGCTTCGTGAGCGGAAAACGCAATGAAGCGAGAGTGGCGAAGGCGGCCTTTATGTCGCGGGGAGAGTTTCGTCAGAAGTCTCTTCTCTTTTTTTTTTTTTGTTCCCTCGCGATGTCGCACTTTCTCGCCCATCTCAAAAGCGGCGGTGCTATTACTTTACACGACCCGCCAAGCAAGGACGTGGGCCTCCCGGCAGACTCGTTTTGCCATCGCGGGTCCCGAACTTGGAAAAACGTGCTATGCGATCGAGAAACGCGTTCGTGTGCCGACAGAAATTCGAAAGTGGCGCTGCAGATGATATCATCACGTGGTCGTGACGGCGAAGTACGCGCAAGACAATAATAATAATATAATTGTTGGGATTTAACGTCTCAAAAACACGATGTGATCTTGAGGGACGCCGAGTGGAGGGCCCTGGAAATTTCGACAGCGCGGGGTTCTTTAACGTGCACCTAAATCTAAGTACACGGGTCTCAAGCATTTTCGCCTCCATCGAAAATGCGGCCGCCGCGGCCGGAATTACGCGCAAGACAAGCTTCTACAGATAAAAACTCTGCTCACACGAAGGTCGCGGGATCGAGTCCCTGCTGCGATTGCCGTATTTCGATGCAGGCGAAATGCTACAGGCCCGTGTACGCCAGAGGGGAGTTACTAGTAGAGTTCGCAGAACGCAACAATTTACGGATCCTGAATACCTTCTACAGAAAACGAGCTATACTCGTATGTGGACGTAGAGGAGTCCTAATGGCGAAACTATATAAAAATGAAATACTTCATAATGTGTGTCCACCCGGGCATTGTACAGGATGTGGAAGTAGTTAACAAGATCCGATGCAGTGACCATAGCATGGTAAGATCTAGAATTCAACTAGACTTGAGGAAGGATCGGCAGAAACTGATACGCAAGAAGCCGATTAATGAATTAGCTCTGAGAGGGAAAGTACAGGAATTCAGAGTTTCACTTCAGAATAGGTACGCGGCTTTAACCGAGGAAACCGACCTTAGCGTTGACGCAATGAATGATAATCTGACTAGTATCATTAAGGATTGTGCAGTGGAAGTCGGGGGTACAGTGGTTAGACAGGACACTGGTAAGCTATCCCAAGAAACGAAAAACCTCATTAAGAAACGTCAAGCCATGAAAGCCTCAAATTCAACAGACAAAATAGAGCTGGCGGAGCTTTCGAAGTTAATCAATAGGCGTAAAGTAGCCGACATAAGAAAGTATAATATGGAGAGAATTGAGCATGCTCTAAAGAAAGGAAGAAGCCTCAAAGCTACGAAGACAAAACTGTGCATAGGCAAAAATCAGATGTATGCATTAAGGGACAAGGAAGGCAAGGTCACAACCAATATGGATAGAATAGTTGAGGCAGCGCAAGAGTTCTACAGAGATCTGTACAGCAGTCGAGACAGTCAGGATGATAACGTAAGAAGAAGTAATAGCGCAGAGGAATCTGACATCTCACCAGTATTGACAGGAGAAGTAAAGAAAGCCCTAAAGGAAATGCAAAGAGGCAAAGCCGCTGGTGAGGATCAGGTAACATCAGACCTGTTGAAAGACGGTGGAGAGATTATGTTAGAAAAACTGGCCACCCTGTATACGAAATGTCTCTCGACAGGGAGGAGGCCAGAATCTTGGAATAATGCCAACATCATCTTGATCCATAAGAAAGGGGACGTCAAGGGCCTGAAAAACTAGAGGCTCATCAGCTTACTGTCTGTTGTCTACAAGCTATTTACAAAAGTAATTGCTAACAGAATTAAAAATTGGCCGTGTATCTGCGTGCTTCGCTGCAAATGTCGTCTAAAGACGATAGAAGAGGCGCTGCGTGAGATATGGATGCCATCTGGCAATACGTCGGGAAACATGAGTGCTGTGTTGCGGGCTGGTAGTCCCGGCGCAGCGGCAGGCGAAGACCGGCGGTGACCAACGCGACCGGTGGGGACGCCGGCCAGCCCAAACAGGCTGTTTGGCGCGATGCGCCGAAGGAGAAGAAACGTCCGCACTCAACGAGTACTCTCCACAAACTCTCTTACTTACACGTCGCCTGGGTAAAACAGGAATGCCAGAGCGGCGCTCCCTGTCATTCGTACAATGCAATACTGAACCGAAACCGAAACACAACATGAGCTTGTGCAGAGGGCACGGAGGAAGACAAGTTTCAGCGCACCTTAAGAAACTAGGGTTGTAACATTGTAGGGCGAGTAGGGCCAGAAGGACCGTCACGACGAAAACCTGCCTCCTCAGTCGTATTCGCCTGGAACGTTGGTGTGGCTTCGCGTTCCCTCCTCCGCTCCTGGCCTTTCCACAATGCTACTGCCGAAGTACGAAGGCCCCTACCGCGTCCTACGTCAAGCATCCCCAATTAACTATATGGTTGAGCCTGTTCAATCATCTACGGACCGCCGTCGTCGCGGCCGCGAGACTGTTCACGTCGATCGACTGAAGCCGCATTATGACCCACCAGTTGTACCTGTTCCTTAGGTCGCCAGGATGGCTCCTTTTCCGCGGGGGAGTGATTTGTAACATGGTAGGGCGAAGACAAGAACGCCTGCGAAAGAAGAAGACGAAGACGGTTGTTGTTGGCGCTCGCGCTTGCTCGGCTTGGACCGCTGATCGCTTCAGCGTTACTGTCTCAACGTAAAAGGCAAACCATCAAGGCATTTAAAATTGCGTATCTATGTATTTTCTATTAAACGAACACACCACCTAATACTTACCTAATGATGCTACGCCTCAGATATGCGTAATATTTACTTTTTGATCGACAACGTTCACTAGTATGAACAGCCATACCAGTTCAAGATGGGTGGGCGGTAAGCAAGTGGTTCAACTTTGGCCGGGTGGCTGAATCGAGGGACGTGCCGACAAACAGAAAGACAGACAGACAGACCAAAATTTAGGCGTTTAGGTTCCCCAAGAAAGACTATCGTCTTTAATAAGACATTAGAGTTCAATCAACCAAAGGACCAGGCAGGATTTCGTACAGGCTTCTCAACAATAGAGAAATGCGCGGAATACAACCAACCCCTATACATAGCCTTCATAGATTACGAGAAGGCATTTAATTCGGTGGAGACATCAGCAGTCATGCAGGCACTGCGGAATCAGGGCATCGACGAAGCCTATACAACCATAATAGAAGAAACCTACAGCGGATTCACAGCCACCATAGTCCTCCATAAAGAAAGCGACAGAATCCCAATAAAGAAGGGCGTACGGCAGGGAGACACGATCTCTCCAATGCTATTCACCGCGTGTTTAGAGGAGGTTTTCAGGGCCCTAGATTGGGGAGAATTAGGGATAAGAGTTAATGGAGAGTATCTCAGTAACCTGCGATTCGCTGATGACATTGCATTAATTAGTAACGCGGGAGATGAATTACAGCTCATGATTACTGAACTGGATACGGAAAGTAGAATGGTAGGTCTGAAAATTATTATGCATAAAACTAAAGTAATGTGGAACAATCTTGGCAGATAACAGCGCTTTGCGATAGGTGGCGAGACACTGGAAGTTGTAAAGGAGTACGTTTACTTAGGACAAGTAGTAACCGCGGAGCCGAACCATGAGAGTGAAATAACTAGAAGAATAAGGATGGGATGGGGCTCATTCGGCAAGCATTATGAAATCATGAATGGTAGTCTACCACTATCCCTCAAGAGGAAGGTATATAACAGCTGCATCTTACCGGTACTTACCTAAGGAGCAGAAACCTGGAGACTTACAAGGAGGGTTCAACTTAAATTGAGGACGACGCAGCGAGTGATGGAAAGGAAAATGATAGGTGTAACCTTAAGTGACAGGAATAGAGCAGAGTGGGTCAGGGAACAAACGGGGGTTAAGGAGATCATATAGTTGAAATCAAGAAGAAGAAATGGATATGGGCCGGGCACGTAGCACGTCGGCAGGATAACCGGTGGTCATTAAGGGTAACTGACTGGATTCCAAGAAATGGCAAACGCGTGAGGGGGAGACAGAAAATTAGGTGGGTAGATGAGATTAAGAAGTTTGTAGGTATAACGTGGCAGCAGAAAGCACAGGACCGGGTTGATTGGCGGAACATGGGAGAGGCCTTTGCCCTGCAGTGGGCGTAGACAGGCTGATGATGATTAACACACACTATTTAGGTGCACGTTAAAGAACACGAGATAATCGATATTTCCGGAGCGCTCCGCTACGGCGTTCCTCGTAATCATATCGTGGTTTTGGGACGTAAGACCCAACAATTATTATTATATTACCCATCAAAACTCTTGATTGGGCTAACTTGTGCCCACTTAAAGATAAGCTCAAAGTACAAACAATACTCGCTGTACAATGATATAGAGGCGAGCGTGCCCAGATGTCGGGCGCCGACAAATCTGCTCGTCGGCGAAACGCGTCGTCTTTTATATTTCCCACGTTATCGATGCAGTGCTCGCGTAAACCCTTCAAAGAACTTGACTCCTCGCGTCCTGCGCGTAACCTTAACAGAACTATCTGAAACAGTAGCGAAGCTACCCAAACATTGCGGCGTGGCCTTCGCTGAGCCAAGAGTTTTCGTGGGCGAAGCCCGATCACATCAAAATAAAGAAATAAGGCGATAAGGCATGGCAATATAATCGCTTCGGAATCGCTCGTTCCGGGTCTTCGAAGGAAGTTTTGTCTCGGAAAAGTATTTCGCCGGCCTGAATTGATGAGGACCAAAATTCGGCTTTTTTTTTTCCTTTTTTTTTATTAAAGAGCGTCCTAATCCGGGACTCCGTTGGCGAAGGCTGCTTCCCGTGCTCTCTTCTTTACTCTCGAAGTCAGAGCGCCAGATCCATGCCGCGTGGTAAAGGCCTACATTCTCCTCACGAGTCCTACATTCTCTGCTGAACGATTTTCAACCTATCGCTCGTAACTTACGCGGTTTGTTATAACGCGATGTCTATAACTTTCCGAGGCGTATTTCTTGTGACTTATTCAGGCCCTTCGCGGATGTAGCGTGAACATATCGCTCTATTACGTTATTCTGAAGGTTGTCCGCGTGCATTATTAGGTTGAACCGACGTCGCAGTGTTACTGTTTTCTGACTATTTATGGAGGTGTTCGCTGCTCTGACTCTTAAGACGAGCCTGTGCTGAACCCGAAGTCGCATGTTCGATTCCCTACCTAGGCAGTATACGCACGAATTCGTATATATGGTATCGGAATGCAAACAAGTTGTGTGCTTAAATTCAGACTTCTTGTGCGCTAACCACGGGTGTTTAAAAAATGCGGACCTCTCCACTGTGCGACACCTCAGCACATCAACTGTTATGGCAAGTCAAACTGCCGACTATAATGAGCATGAAAGGCTTAATAAAGAACGTTTCCCGTTATCTTTACTGCGCGGAATGCAAAATGTCTAATCGCGCTTCGAGCTACGTTTATGTTCCATTCGATGGTAACGGTAAGCGTGTTAAGTGAGAGATTACGGGGTGGTGGCACCCCACATGCAACATCATTTGAAAGCACACTACCAAAAATTTACACTTTTAGAAGTGTATACCATAATTTTCTCCGAGAAACAATGGTCCTCCATCTTGTGCTTCCCTGCTGCGCCCTGCTGATAACGGGCATGTCACTCGTGACCTATAGTAGTCTGTCGGATGCATAATATTAAGGAAAGGGGCGCAGTGTAAACGACGATTCTTTGCTGGGGAGACATCGCAACGAACAGGACAGCAGAAAGGGGACAAACCACAGCGCTAACAACAAAGTGTTTTATTTCCTTCAAGCGGCACGTAAGCATACACCCCTTGCACCGAAACAGGAAGGGGGGAGGGGGTTACATGCGCAGTAGAAGTGCTTTTTTTTTCATTATGAAAAAGTGACAAAGATGGCTGACTCACGCGCACACCGCCTAATTTGCGCGACGCAATGGTGTGCTTATCGAACAGTTGTTCACAACCGCAATCTACACATGTGTACAATTTGCAGATAAGTGGTTATACCTAGCCAGATCTTACTGTCTGTACATTGCATAGATTGCGGTTGTGAACCACTGTTTGATAAGCGCACCATTGTGTACCCCGATGAACGTGCTCGTTTGATTTCAGAGGCTTTTCATATGAGCGAATTGCGTGATGTGCGCGTCGTGGCCCACGTTACGGCGCTCGGCTGCTAACCCGAAGGACGGGGGTTCGATCCCGGCAGCGATTTCTTGTACTATACAGGCGATGCCAGTGCACGTTAAAGAACCCCAGGCGGTCGAAGTTATCCGGACTACAGCGTCTCCCATAGCCTGCGTCGCTTTGAGAATTTAAACCCCATAAATCAACCGTGGTGTGTGCGTGAGCCAGCCGTCTTTGCCACTCCTTCAGAATTAGATATCTTTGTTACATGACTCAAAAGCACGTTCTATCGCGCGGGTACCTCCTCCCCTCTTTCTATTACTGTGCAGGAGGTGTAGTTATTCATATTATTTATTTATTTCAATATACTCACTTAAAACGATAGGAACAAGAATTCACGATACAGCAATTCAAGATACTCATATGCCACTTGAAGTAAATAATAAAAAAAAGGCAGGAGTCAGGGGAAGATGGCAGCGTGTGGTGAAAAATTCGTAAACAGCGGATGCACCCCCTGTTTACGTCGGCTGCAGCACACACGCCCTATTTACGTAATTTTACTTTGAAGTAAATAAAACACTTGGTTGTTAGCACTGCGGTTTGTCCCCTCTGTTATTACGCCCTGTTTGTAACGCTCATTCCCCAGCAAGTATGAACCAAACAGCCCGAAATACGCACTCTACTGCAGACGATTACTGTTTGGCTACTAGATACGTCTCACTGTGGGCATCCAAATTCTCTCAGAGCGAATGAAAACACCTTTCGAAACCGTGAGAAAGATTAACGGCTTCAACTAATTAACACACGGACTATGGGAGGCTCGGTAAACGGAATTAATTTTGATCGCATGAAGTTTAGGTGTACAGAAACCTGCCACTAACGAAGATTTTCTCATTTATCAAGGCCAGGATTCTGTAAAAACGAATGAACATGCGACTGATCGATGCTCGCGTTTACGTTAAGATCGGGGGCCGTATGCGCAAACCTCGTCCCGTCGCGCGCGGCAAATAGAGTTCGTCCGTTTTTAGAGCGGGTACAAATTTCCGGCACAGAACGCTGCTGTTGGGAGTCAAACCCGCGACATTTGGCGCCAGCAGGTGCACGCTATAGCACGCTATGCTGCATTTCGACCAGCGTGGAAACTTTAGCTGATCTGGCATTTTAGAACCCAACGCTGAACTTATTTGGCTTTTCACCAAGGGTTGTATCGATAAATGACGCTTTGATATATAAATCAGTGACCTTTCTTTCCTGACAAAGTTAAGTTCGCAGTTAGCACATTTGCTTATTTGTTTCTGTCGGCATAGTCCCTCGTCAAACGCCAGAGTACGATACGAAGTTGTGACATTTACGCTTGTGAGACTTCATCACGCAATACTTTTTTTCGAAAGCAACTGCGGCAATTCCACGTCCTTCTCGCGAGGAAAACGAAATAAAAAGAGAGAGAGAAAAAAAACGCTAGCCAACAGGACTGGCATTTTGCAACTAAACAAGGTAGCCAACAGTGTTGTATTGTGAGAGTAAATACAGTAGGACTCACACAAGCTCATACATGCATTTTTCTCCATACTATCCCTGCTAGTGCCCGCGCATTAAAAGAAAAAAAGCAAGAAAGAAAGACGCTGAATGACGCGTGCTGACTGGCACGTGTCATTCCTGCGAAAGAACTAGCCATACTTTATTTTTCGAAGTTGCATATATGGTTCGTTTTGCACCATTTGTCGCCAAGTTTGTGCTTCGTCATCTTAAAGTGTGTCTTATAGGTACCTATATATTCAGGATGCTCACTTTACGCAACACATATAATTTTTTTTTCTTTTTTAAGTGAAATGCTTTTTTTTGAAGTGAAGTGCTTTGGAGTGAAGTTCTTTCTTCTTCTTCTTCTTCTGTTTTTTTTTTTTGAAGTGAAGTGCTACCGATAGACAAGGAAGGCTAGTTTCCGGTCCAGTGTTAGAAATCAGACAGGTCAATTACAGAGTTCATCAGAACAGCATTCAATACAATTTCATAATTAAAACAAATCATATAATCCTCATAAACAAAGTTTTTCATAAAGTACACCTAGTTTATCAATGTAGGTTCGTTAGATATCCTAGTTTTTAATGAAAAAGTATTTACTGGACTGCTTAAGCTTCCGTACGGTTTTAACCTCTAGGGGTAGGGTGCTCCAGATTATTGTTCCGAGTAGATTCGAGATTTTGCCGTCAACATTACGCCTATATACAAAACGTGGTAGAGTGTATCTTGCCTGTGTACACGGGTGTACGCTAGACATTCAACAGACAGCTGCTGCGTCTTCCTTTCCTGAAGTTATTGAATGACGCGGATTTCGTTGTCGCATCAAGAGAGGGGAGATTGGGGAGGAGGGAGACTGTGAACTGTGTAGCTCTGCTTATCCATCGTAAACATGTCTGATGCCGTCACAAACAGCCGGCTTGCATCCTCTTCCGTCTCCATTTCCTACGCGAATGCAATCGCCCGAGCTCTGTAGTTTAAAGGGACACTAAAGAGAAAACCTGTTCTTCTCGTATTAGTAAACTGCTCTTTCACAATAACAGAATCACCGCGCTTGCCGCGTGAATACTCTTGGTAAGCTAGAAAACACGCAAAAAGAACATGCGTGTGGCGACGCCACCGTGAAGTTACCGCACCAATCGCCGTGAGGTCATAGATTTTGACGCCGTCTACTAGTGCCTACGTAATACCTACAGGGTAAATATGAAGTATTTTGTCTTCTCTAGGGGCCAGAGACTTAGCATACCAAGTTTCAGAAAAGTTCGTTGAGCCAGTGTGCAGGGGCGGCGCCAGGATATCTTTACTGATTGGGGGAAGGGGGGGGGGGGGCTCCTTCAGGGGAGCAGGGAGGCTGAGAGCTTAGGCGCTGTGTTTTGAAAATGTTTGCTCTAGGGAAGAAGGGGGGGGGGGCAGGCGGGGATCTTAGGGGGGCAGCTGCCTCCACCCCCCCCCCCTCACACCCGCGCCCTCCGCTGGCGCAGCCCCTGCCAGTGTGGCCGAACTACAATAAAACATTTCGAAATTCGTGACGTCACGTGCAGAGATTTCGGCACGAAGTTTAAAAATGAGACTTTGCCATTGATTTTTCTCTTCCATTAATGAGCCTATGATGCTGAAATTGAAAGACAGTACAGTTTTCAGGGTATAATTTATCAGTCTAAACTGATTCATTGGTTGTGTCCCTTTAAGCAACGTGTAACCTGAAGGCGCATCGTGTTCAGCACGTAATATTAAAGCGGTGCTTGAGGAGAATAGTGATGGTGCGAAGAAAGGGTGTGCTATCTTCTTCTCCGCAATCTTCTTACTCGGCGCTTTCAAATGACGCTCTGAACACGACGCGTCTTCAGGTTTCACGTTTCTTAGAGTATAGTTCGTTGACGATTACACGCGTACGCAAGGCCAGAAGCAGTTTTCAAGAGTGTGTTCGGTCAAGGGATGAGCTGCGTCTTCGCCGCTGATGCCTCAATCGCCTCCAAGCATCGCGATCTCGCTTTTTTGCGCGCCTCGAGAAAGAGAGAGAGAGAGAGAGAGCACGCGTGGGCCGAAGGCATTTATACGACGAGCGGATGTATACAGGCGACGTGACCCTAACCTTGACATTCGCGCAAGGGAACACTCGGGTCCCTCGCATCCACCCACCGTCCGCCTACGACGCGCATGTAGGCATGCGTGATGCCGCACCGCGGCGTCTTCCGTCGGCTAAGAGCTGAAGAGTGTGATCAGAAGGCAAGCTTTCTACTACGCGAACAGTGGTATCTATCAGGTTTCGTATCATTTCCGGGATTTAACTGCACTTGTAACTCTGCCAGGACTAATTACCGTTCCTTTCTTCTTCACTCAAATATCTGTCTCACGCGGACTAGTGGGCCTCATCCACCTAGTAGTGGCACGGCTTAAATAACAGTCGCGGCATAGTTGTCGTTAGTGCTGCGAGGCATCGGCATTCCGATCTTGATTCTGATCATTAATTTGACTGAAGACAACGGTTCAAGTAGTCATGCCGCATGGTTTGATAGAGTCGCCTCATTACACCACAGTGCGGGTCACAGGCTACGTGAGAGAAGAGAACGTGACATGATTCCGAACCTTTAATTGATCCATACTTGTCATAATACGCCGTTCGGCGTAATAAAGAGCTATACATCCAATTTGGTCGGGACGTTTAAGCTCGCGGTCAAGTTGGTTGTCATAGCTTCTTATATGCGAGAGCCGACCTCTAATTGCTCAGCAATCGCGTTGGCACTGATTGCTCTAGGTAAGATAGAGTGGTGCAGTGCCCCAAGCGCGCGCGTCCGGACAAATCTACAACGATTACGACAAATCCTTGTGTCTATGGACTCCCGCTTCAGGGAATAGGGCGAGATATTTAGCTTGTGGTGCGGTCTTGCGGGCATTCAATTAGCGCAGACACGGGAGACAAAAAACAGAAAACAAAAACAAAACAGAGAACTGCGGTGGCGCAGAACGATCACTGAACAGGACAGCTATAGAGAATATCTGATTGGATGGAGAAGGAAGTGAGAAAAAAATTGGGGCGAATATCCTTACCGGAAACAATCGTACTGTGCGAAGTGTTTGATGCAGTTGGTCCAATGCATAGTAGTACTCCTGTATTGCATTGTTATAGAAGCGAATAGAGAACATTAGACAGTGCACGTATTATGCGAGTAAGTGCGGTATAGCTTTACATACGCGATAGTTATCTTTTTCAAAATTAATTAATGTACCGTTGTATATTTTGTCCTTATTATAGTTTTATATGGTAGTTGGTATGCCCCACTTTACAAGACTAATATTTTTCATGCTGATCCAGGAACTGCTTTCGAAACCCCAATTGGCTTTCCATATACAATGCATCGCGTTAAAATGCCATTTACATTCTACATACAAGGTTCGCGATTACGAGTCGGATCGCTCGCTATAATTGACACCACACGACGCTCTTACTGCACACCGCGCGTGCAGTTAGTGTCCTTGCAGAGTAGTTGGCGTGAGAGTTGTGTGAGGTCTTCAGAAGAAAGAGAGGAGAGCAGGGTGGGCTACACCCACTTCCTCCAGTCCTCCACTGCTGCAATTCGTCAATCGCAATAAGTCTCATAAATAAATTAATTAATTATGATTAATGAGGTTTAGTTGATTCAGTATCAATTAGCGTGATTTTAACATATATGGACGTCCACCACACCTGGCACTTTCGAAGAATTGTACTATTTTTTGTCAGAAACCCTATCTCTTCGTTGAAACATCTGGTGTATACTCTTCGTTCAGGTGCTTATGAGGGGTATGTGAGCCGATCGAGGTCGGAGTGAGTGACTTGGTGTGTGCCGTAGACGAGTTGCGAAGTCGGCGCTACAAATGAATTCAATGGGAAGATGTCCTTCCGTTGCTCGCTTAGACTGTGAGCTGTTCGCTGTACCAGCCTCCGCGCCAACGACAGAGTCGACGCTAGAGCTTCCGGAGAGGCGTATAAGCGTTGCGGATTATCGCCCGTCGCGAGCAGGCGATTTCCTCTTGTGCGGCCCGACGCAGACTCGCTCGGGCGGCGATCGTGCCTTAGCAGGTCATTGCAGTCGGAACGCGGATGTCGCGTAACGCTTCCAAGTCCGGGAAGAATTTTGTTGTCAAGAGCGTCATTGAACGCAGGGCGTGCGAGAGTAAAAGATACACGCTTTTGAGGAAACCCTGGCATCCATCCGTCCCCGTTCACCTGACTGAAAACTATACTAGCTTACTACTTAAGGTCTCATGGACAGGAACAGACGTTCCTGTCCATGGGTGCTATTCTGGACACTGCCGAATCCCGCCGTGTTATCGCTCTGATTGGTCCAGATGGCCGCTATGGCCTGTCTGATTGGCTGAAATTGCCGCCATTACAAAATTTGACAATATGGCGGAATTCTACAGTGCCCAGAATAGCACCCCGGTATTCCTGTTCTGGGCCCTGTCTTAATGTATAATCTGTGGTGATCGGCCCACAGTGTAGCTACGGGCTTTCTGATTGGCTCAAAACACCTCGTCATATTGTATAATTTGACAATATATACGGCTTGATTCGACAGCGTCCGGAACCAGTGAGCTTGAAATTGAAGCTCCTTTGCCCAGAATAGCATCTCCATAGTCAGGCCTGCGCACAGTCTGTCGAAGGAGTGCTCGTCGCCGTAGCGTCGTCCGTCTTATATGCGAGAAGCGTTGTTGCCGTCATTCACAGTCAACGGTCTAAACATACGAGGGATATAGGTCAGGACTGAGGCCGGCATAGGTTAAAGGGGTCATTTGATTATGATGATGAACTCAGAAAATGACGCGAACCCACTGTGGAGGACAGGCCGAGAGCGGTCTCCGCGAACTGCGTTCCGCTTTTTCCTCCATTTTACGAGAAGTTGGCGAAATGGCGTTCGGTTAAGACCGGTGCGAAGGAAGAAGGAAGAACGGACGAAGCGAGAACCGAGCCATAGTGGGTATGAGCTATCATTCGAGAAGGCAACAAACAAACAAACAAACAGTCATTCTGCCGCATGGGTTCGCTCTTGTGCACGTGCTCCGGCTCGAGGCGCAGCTCGGCCAACTCCAATGGCAGCCGGGACCGTCGTCGTTCCACGTCCCGCATTGCTGCTGGGCTCCAGGGCAGCGGCAGCAACGGGGACCCGCTGACCGCATGGGCGCTTGCGGACCGGGGCGACGGGCCTGCCTCCGTCGCCATGACCGACGACGCCGACAAGGGGCGCGTCCGCGCCGTCGCCTCGGCCCCGATGGGACGCCGACGGCGATCGCGGCGAGACGTCTACCAGGCGTACGTCCATCGACACGTGCTCATTGCGTCGTCGTGATCGGTGCTAGTGTGTGTCCGTAGCGAGCTCGACGGCCTAGTGTGCGGCGGTATCCGCGTGGCCGTGTCTTTCGTTCTTCTGGTCGCGCGTCCTGATTTTTTCTTTATTACCAAGGGCGCGTCCTGATGTTGTGTGATCACGTGTGTGATAGGCGCCTTATGTAGCAAGCCCACCAACGTGCGTATGCTCGATGCGGAAGAAAAGGTGCGTGATCGCGAATATGCATGCCCGGCCTGTCGTGAATGCGTATCTATGCAAAAATCTAATGGGCGCGTCGCTTTCGGTCGCAGCTGCGAGCAAAATCGCAGATATGGCATTGTGTCGGTATTCGTGAGTAGAGCGTAAAGAAAAATCGTCCGCTCTTGAAAGTCAGCTTGAGTCCGAATTTTGTCATTCGATCGTTGTGTACCTGTAGTGAAGACTGGATATGTGTCTGGTCTTCCGTGATGCACCACTCATGGCCGCGGTGAAAAAAAGAAAAAGAAATGCTAGCCCAAGTGACCGATAACCGGAGAAGCGAAATCGAGATCGGCATTTGAAATGTTCAATATGTTGGCCTTAGAGTGATAAGTGATAACAGAAATAAAATTGTTGGGGTTTAACGTCCCAAAACCACGATTTGATTATGAGAGACTCCGTAGTGGAAGGCTCCGGAAATTTTGACCATCTGGTGTTCTTTCACGTGCACCTAAATCTAAGTACGCGGGCCTCAAGCATTTTCGCCTCCGATCGAAAATGCGGCCGCGGCTGGGATTCGATTCCGCGACCTGCGGGTCAGCATTCGAGCACCATATAACCACTAGACCACCGTGGCGCGTGTGGCCCCAGAGTGAGCTGCTCCATGCCGGCCATCCCCGCTTTTAGAAACGGATCGTGTCCAATCCTCGACATTGGCACGCTGCCGCGTGTCGCGAACTTGCTGCTGATGCCATCAGTCACTTGTGCTAATATTTTTATGCTGCAGCTCGATTCGCTCTGTTTGGAATGCAGCTATGCGCGCCGACATATCTCGTTCTCTAGCCAGCGGGGTAAGTTCCGTTGTGAATACATTGACAATTTTATTGATCTCCTATACAGAACAGCAGAAACGCTGGTTACGAATAAATATAGCACACCGGCTCCACCACTTAATAGGACACTGAAGATAAGCGCTAACTCAGTTTAGACTGATAAATTAATATTTCGAAACTTGCGTTATCGGAAGTTTCACCGTATAATAGCTTAATTACTAAAGGTATACCATTTCTTTTATCTGTCGCCGAAACCCTTGTACTGGTCCGTGTTACGCCACGAATTCCAAGCGTACGTGGTGCACTAGCAATTTTTGAAACTCAGAATACGGTGCAGTTCGTCATAACTGACACAAGCTTTCCGCACGAAGCTGTCAAAACAATAACTGGTCCTACTAATCTGGCGCTAGAATCGACGAGTCAACGTTGCCGCCTGTCATTTCTTATCAGCGTGTTTCTGCTCTCGCTTACCAACACTACTGCCCTGCTGACAGAGTTATTTTCTTTTTTTTTTTTTTTTGCTCTGTACAAATGCAACCCCCTTTTTTCTTCCTGAAAGCTTCCCGCTACCGCGTAGTTATCGTTTTCCCAGCGATAACTCGTGAATACCGGCCCGGCGGTATCTGCCAAACAACAAACCTCTTTACAAGCAAACATCCGTTCGCGGCAAACATTGCCGTGTCGGAGCACTCATCCACAGCGCAGACGAGTGTGTACGCGATCCCGGAAAGATAACATTGTGCAGTCTTCAGACTTCCGACAGTCGAGCGAACGCGCTCGGCTGGGTCATTGCTAGCGCATTATAAGGCCGTGCCACACACGTATATGTAAACATATCGATAGCTACCGAAGACTTCTCCCACGTGCGCCCTGAGCGGGAGTTGTAGCTCTAGCTACGTCGCGGTCTTGTTGACGAAAGTTCGTTGACCTTAGTGCAAAAAAGCACGCAACATTCACGTGTGTGCGGCATGCGCGGACGCGGACACGAGCATGCTGCATTTCCACGCACGACGGAGCTCTCTGCGCGAATCGACCGCCTTTCGTTGTAACGCGTAAACACTATAGGTTAGCTACCTAACATAACGTAACGTGTTACAATAAGATGGACCGATACTGGAGATACTGCATAGCGGTGAACAATGACGTACGTACTAGCTTACCGCATTTACTCGCGTATTGCGAGCAGTGGCTACCACTAGTTGATGTAACCTTATAATGAATAATGGTTAGTGACCGATGATGTCTGCGTGCGTTGGAAATGGTGGCTAATTTCGGCTGGTATATATATATATATATATATATATATATATATATATATATATATATATATATATATATATATATATATATATATATATATATATATCACGGAAACGTCAAACAGACGCGCGTGCGAAGGAATTTTTCATTTACGTTTCGCTCGGGGTCCAAGCTTCATCATATATATATATATATATATATATATATATATATATATATATATATATATATATCTGTATATATATCCTCATCTCATTATGTAGCGGTGTGTTCCCGATTCATGGCTGAATTTAACTACCGTACTCACTCGCACAAAACCAGCAATGGCTAATGTTGGCTCTTTTCGGCTCATTTTGCCCATCCACTGTTGTAACAAGAATACTGCCTTCCCTCAATCACAGTCCACTTACTGGGTTGTCATAACGAATTCTATTAAAACCCATGGTGCTGTATTTCACTCAACGAGAGCGAGTGCTTCGTACAGCTTTCCGCTGACGGTTATGTCCACTTACGTTGCTCCACTCGTATACCTGTCAGGTCGCAGACAGCCCCTTGGCACAGTGGCGCATAGAGCAGTGTTTAGTATTTTGCAGATAACACGTTCGAAGACAATGTGTTGCCTATCGCAGCCGTCGCGGCAAGATATGGCATGTTTCGTTTTTGTGCGACGGCCAAGTGTTTAGCCACAAAAAGACAAGTTTGGAATAGTCTTTGTCTTGGTACGTGACGTATATGCGTTACCTTGTCAAACAGTTCTTGTGTTCTGTATTTTCCCTATGAAAGCCATGCGAATAGCTTCCACGTCACATAGAGAGAGAGAGAGAGATGGTTTGATGAGAGAAACGTACTACCCCTTGAACTGAACGTAACATGAAGTCACACAGGAAGGCCCGAGAGCCTCAGTGTGCGCATTATAAGCAGTACGCCGACGACACGTGGCCTGTTCACTTTTCATTAAAGGGCCCCTGCAACACTTTTTCAGCATGGTCAGAAAACGCTGCCGATCGGTAGTAGAGGCTCCTGATAACATGCGAGCCAAACATAGCGCAGCACGCGGCCTGAAATTTATAATTCTCGTAGTCAGCTAGGAATCTCTCGCTCCTCTCTCGACAGATGATGCCATAAACCCAAACGAAAGTCCACGAACGTTGGCTGATTTGAGCATCGTGAGCTGCATAGTTATCGTGGCTGCCGCGGGAGCCGCGACGTGCGCGCTCGCTCACTCGCGATCGCTCTGAAAGTAAGCCGCGCATTAAAAGAAAAGAAGAAAAGAAAGTACTGACGGTCATGTCGTGCGCTGACGAACGGACGTAGCTTCTTGCCCGCTTGTTGAGCCCCCCCCCCCCCCCCCCCCCCCCCCCCTTCCACGTAGCTTTCAGCGCGCTCGCTGGTATGAAAGGAGAGAGAAAGCGCTTATAGAGTGCGACCAATTCCTGCAACTCCGCTCGGAGTTGACGGATTCTAAAAATTTTTGCGGCAGTTGATTCGTGAGGCGCACTAAACTCCTTTAATGAAGCCATTTGATGATTACTTGCAAAAAGTGTTGCAGAGCCCTTTAACTGCATCTGGTCATGCAAACCATGCTTTGCAACGTAAAGACTGAGATGACGCAGTTAACAGACGCAGTTTTGCGAAGCCGGTGAATTATTACCGGAAGCGCTAGGACTGTGCCGCCAGCTGCGTTTAATGCCGCGTTTCCGAACTGCAGCAACCAAAACACGGCGAAGGTCGATGGCTGTGCAGGTGCGGTCAGTGTTTACCTGCAATTTCAAATGACGTCATTGGAAATTGAGAAATTATTCTTGCAACAGTCCATGATGAGACAGCGCCCATGAATCAGAAAATAATTTTATAAATGCTGTGTTCAGTCGTACGTTAAAATTTTACAGATTGCTGGCAGGCAGGTACCCTGGTATTCGGGTTTCCGGCCTATAATAACATATAGGCTGGAAACTGGAAATATGAAAGAGGGCAGAGATTTCAATAAAGTGTCGGTTGTAGCGTAAGCATCACGCTTCACGGAATACCGGATTACCGATGACGCAGGCGGTGGTATATCGACGCTGGTGGCTACATCTCGTACGTACGAGATGTAGCCACCAGCGTGGTACTTCATCCGTGGTACTTCGTCCGACCAAAACGCGCTGGAAGCATTTCTGCGTTACACGGCTTGTTGTTGTCAAAGAAACAAAAACAAGCTACATAGTATATGGATTACGTCACTGCCGACGTTTAACCGCAACATTTAAGTATAATATGACTGTTCTTTGCGGTAAAGCTCATTTTCATTCTCTGGTACGCGCTATGCGTCGCAAGATGACGCCACCAACTCACGCCTACGTCACCGGAGCAACTCGGCCGGTTGTATTCCGAAACTATATCGCGATTTACGGACAAGCACGCTCGAAATTCGCGTGATTTTCTGCTTTGTGCGCTTTGCGCGCGCTGCTGACGCACGCTTTCTTTGTTTCGCGCGCTGCAGCCGCTGTGCGAGCGTTTTCGAGCACGCCACAGTATGCTTTACGTTCACGCCTGCCTTTTGTTCTGCTTCTTTTTTCTTTCCCTCGGCAGTGATTTGTTGGACGATTCCTCGAGCATGGGTGAGAAAGGAAACACACAGGTATATACACCGACGCCTTCCTCATTCTCGCTGGTGTCTACAAGATGCTTTTCCTAAAGGGACACTAAAGAGGGATTAACAGCTTAACTAACAGGAATGAGCTTAACTTGACAGTTATAAGCTGTGTTCCAATCATGTTTCCGCTATAACGAAACGGGACATCCAGTAGCGCATGAAAACGATCAGTAAGCTGAAAAATACGCGATGGCGACGACTTCTTCGAAGTTCCTGCAAGCGCAACATCTCGCCGTGACGTCATGTGTTTTGACAGCGTCTGCTGTGGTCTAGTTAGCCGTTGGTTAATTGAACTTTAAAGGAACCATGAGCGAACTCAAAGTAGAAAGTTTAGATAAAATTAATTGTGAAAAATACTCAGGATAAGTACGTGACATCGCAATGCCACAGTGGCGTTGGAGCTTCCGGCGAAAATTTAAAAAAAATAAAAAGTGAAGGGTGGAATGTTTTATTATACGTTTTCGCCATTAATAATAATATTTTTTAGCTTTAATTCATTCATTTTCTCACTCTCAATCTCCTGAAGTCTCTAGACAGGAGGTGAAAGACTAGATACGTTAGCGGTTGTATTGGAATTTCTTGAGGTTGCAGAAGGCAGTGACCCCAGTCCAGAAAAGCGGTTCCAACGTTGACTGGAATGCGTATTAAAATTTGAATGGTGCTTCATAAGGTTAAGGTGATTTACTGTTATTTTGAATGTCCTTTAAAGCGACAATAAATGTGCTCAATGGTAATTCAGAAGCCTATAGGCTTCTGAATTACCATTGAGCACATTTATCACGAGCGTTGTAGTTAATTCGAACTATAGTTCGAATTAACTACAACGCTCGTGATAATGGCTAATCATATCTGGTCAAGGTAATACATTTGCCTCTTTCCGTTGCCTGTTTCTACAGTGGAACAATACGAATATTTAGCGAGGGAAATGAAGGCGAAAACTCTTCCTTGTCTCCCTTGCAGTCTAAGCACTATATCTCACGGTATATCTTGGCACAATTTCTGGTCTTTTCTCCAGGCATATTTATGTTTTTCGCCTTTTGTTTTTACGTGGTACTGTTTTTTTTTTTTTTACTATAGTCGGATACAACTTAAGAAGTCCGGAGAAGCCTCGCCCAGATGAGCGAAACGTGGCAGCCAATTGCTTCCGCAACTAAATAAATAGTCCCGCTCACGCACTCTGCAATGTTCTCCGAAGGCGGGATTACCGGCCGTCCGGTTCATGACGTCCGTCCGGAGCGCGCGCCCATTCGTGCAGGCTTATGTGCATCGGCCTTTGAGGAGGAAACGCCGCAGACTTCTAATAGTTGTATCCGACTGTAACAATCAGTAAAGCTCGGCCAGAGGCCGTCAATAACTCTGACGTCACTTTAGCGTTTGCCTCGGAAATTTCGAGAGAAGTTGTCCTTGCCATTTAGCCTAATTACCTTGCTCTCCTGTCCAAGAACATTGCCTTCTCTATCGGCAAAATAAAAAGACAACTTTATATTCCAGAAGTGCGACGCTCCAGTCTGACTGAACTAAACATATCTCTCTTTAGTGTCCTTTTAATGTGTCTATCGTCCGCTCTAAGAGAAGTTGCACTCTTTGGGGAGTCTTCCTGTCATCAAAACAACAATAATCGTTATCTCTCTCACGTGCCTGTCGGTGCGTTATCGAGGCTCGCTCCCGGTGCTTCCAGGTCATGAACGGCGTGCGCGCGAACAGCGTGACGTAGCCTTCTTGATACACCCTAAGACAAAAAAAAAAAAAAGGCGTATTTAGGCTGTCTTTCTGTCACACAACAATAATCGTCTCCTATCTCTCGTGCTTCACTTGCATTGTCGGCGTGCAGCTATCAGCGTGACAGGCTGCTCCTGATAGGAAAGTGGCGAGCCTACAGTTTTCTCGGAAATAAACACAAGCGAGCCAGATGACTATTGTTGTTTGGTAGAAAGACGCCCCAAATATTCCCATTTAAGGTGTAGGAAAGGGGCGACCGTTGAGTTTTCAAGAAAGGAACTTTCGCAGGTAAGACAGATGATTACTGTTGTGGGACAAAAAGACTCTTCAAATGGTGCAGCTGTTATATGGTGGTTTCGAACCCTCAGCTAATGTCTTTATGATGGGACTGTGCAATCATTGCAGTGCAACTGTTCTGCGAGGTGTCGTGACGCTTACAAATGCAAGAAGCTAAGCGGGATATTCTTAAACGCAGGGGGGGGGGGGGGTACCGTAGTGAGTTTACCCATGTTCAATCATTTAAAATGACGCGACACAAGGAAAACACACTTTTGTCTTCGAAAGAGTCAATGAAAGTGTTCTCGCTGCATAAAATGCCTGTACACTTTAACTGAAGGGCACAATTGGTATCATCATCGTTGTTAAAGTTGAGGTTGCAGAACGAGTGCTTTAATAATAATAATAATAATAATAATAATAATAATAATAATAATAATAATAATAATAATAATAATAATAAGCAGCATATAGTTCTCGGCTGTGCGAGCTTCGTATATTACGCCAAAACATACGGGCCTACTATTTATCTATGTACAAAATCTATGTACAAGATGCAGAGGAGTTTTAAGTTTTGATGCGTTACATACACCGGGTGTACCAGCCATCTTTAGGCAAGGGTTAAAAAATACATTAGAAGCAGGCGAGTGAAAGCAGATGCAAATTGCTGATAGCCACTTTTCGCACTACAGACGATTTTGTTTTGTAATTAACTATTTTTTAATTAGGATTACTTAACTAAATTGCTAAATATTGACTTTAGGCAAGAAATGCGAGTTGCAAAGTTCGAGAGCGTCTTCAGAAACCCCCAATTCATTATTTGCGATAAAGAAAGTCTCGCGTATACCATTTCTTCCAAGCTGCAAAGAAAGCCCGCGAAATACAAAAAGAACCACGTGACTAGCGCATTCGCTCGCAGCGAACATGCTGCTCTCAGCCGTGGTTTGAGCGAACGAAATCAGCTGCGGCCGCGACTCGCCGGCTTCATTGCAGCGGCAGGCCGATAAGTTAACTGTGGTTTCTTGGCCCGCGCTCGCTACAACTTGCACCGTCACGCGCGCCAACGGCTGACGCGGGCCAAGAAACCACCCCCACCTTATCGTCCTACTGCTGCAACGGAGCTGGCGAATCGCGGCCGCAGCTGATTTCGTTCGCTAAAACCACGGCTGAGAGTAGCATGTTCGCTGCGCGCCAATGCGCTAGTCACGTGGTTCTTTTTGTAGTTCGCGGGCTTTCTTTGCAGCTTGGAAGAAATGGTATACGCAAGACTTTCTTTATCGCAAATAATGCATTGGGGGTTTCTGAAGACGGTCTCGAACTTTGCAACTCGCATTTCTTGCCTAAAGTCAATATTTAGCAATTTATATATAGTTAAATAATTCTAATTAACAAATTAATTACAAAACAAAATCGTCTGTAGTGCGAAAAGTGGCTATCAGCAATTTGCAACTGATTTCACTCGCTTGCCTCTAATATTGTATTTTTTAACCCTTGGCTAAAGATAGCTGGGACATCCGGTATATGCTCTTGGTCAATTTCCGACGTACGCCACCCTTTCTCGGTGTTCAAGTGTGCTTAACATAAAAACCAAAGACAACAGTCTCGATGAGCCGTGTTAAAGTCTGAGCTAGTTCTTTTTTTTTCTTTTGCCCGTGAAATTTTTTTCGTTCATAAATGAACTCATCAGTTGCGAAGGGAAGGCGACGATCGGTTTGTAGCCAGCCTTGTTGTCTCAGTTTGCGTGTGGCTTGTTTGCACTCTCTGCTTTTGCATTCCGCATGCTTTTTGAAATCTTTTGTTACTGTGTTGATATAGCTGGATGCTAGCGGCACGCTTCTGGGTGCAAGACCAATTGTTTCGCCAAAATGTTTCGTAGAACGCTGTGAAACAGATCCTACGAATGGAGAGTACCGAAAAAAAACTTTTCCATTTAATAAAAGAAGAAAACACGCGGCTTTGTACGGAATGCCGGATTACCAGAGACGTAACCGTAGCCAGCAGTGATGGTGGCAACATGTTGAGGTATTCTGCTTAAGATAAATGAACAGACATAACACTGCGTTGATTGAACATATCAGGCCATGTCAGCAGCAATATAATTACTGCGCAGCGCATCCTTTTTCATCATATTTTCTTTATAAACTGTGCACTAGGACATGACACGAGGAAAGAGGGAAGCGTCAGCGAAGACTTACAACTGGTCTATAAGCCTTTAAATTGCGTCCATCTGGAGTTACGTGCTTGCAATAAACTCTGTCATATCGTAATTAAGTCTAACGCTTGTTGCAAGCTGTCTTTCAACGCTATTAATATGCAGTGCGTGTTCCTTTTTGCTTGACAACAGTCCACACGTGTAAGCGACGCAATAACACATCTAGTACGTTGCGGTTAAAAGAAAAAACTGCCGCATGATGTCGCCACCATCGCTGTTGTTGCCATCTACGTCATCGGTGTTCCGGCAGGCATCCTGTGCAGGTTAATATACGTAAACGAGTTAGAGCTCTCTAGTTATCACTGTGCCAGCTTTAAGCAAATTAAAACGAACCCGTATTCACAAAGATTTGTCTTACACAAGAACGTTTCCTGATTGGTCGAGCTTAAAGCGGGCCAGCCACTCACGACAGAGATGGGCGGTGTAGCGACGCGGTAACGAAGACGTTCGACAAATTGTAGACAGGTCATACGAAAAATAACTTTTGTAAACGTCGGTCTTGTAGTGGACAAGCTGGACTCAGTGGCAGTCTGTGAATTAATCTTGGAATTTGTCAACTGCGCTAATATGTGAAATGCACTTGTGGTGTCGTCCTCGTTCCGTGCGTTTTTCCTAACCTGGTAACTGCAGTGCAGTTTAACAAACGTGCGAAACCAACTAGCCTTCACCCTGCTGTGAATTGTGTAGTAGTTCAATGCTTCAAAACATAGTCCCCTAGATATGCGTGACGTCACAAAATTAGAGAATGCAATTGGCTGGCATACAAATTCCCTCTGAGCTTGACAAGGATGTATTTGCTGTTGTGCTCCTGAGCTAGTCACCCAGTGAATGCATGCGCATGCTGCTTTTGAAGAGCATTTCCCGGCCTCTACGTCCATCGTTGTTGTTTGTGCGCATGCGCAGACGAGCTTCCGAGGCGTGCGGAGCAGCAAGTTCCGTCACGTGTTCGGCAGCCCGGCGCGCAAGGGCCAGTGCTACGAGTGCGTCAAGATCACCAAGGACGCGCACGACAGCCACTTCTGCGCTGTCAACCCCAAATTCATCGCCATCGTTACCGAGACAGCCGGAGGAGGATCGTTCCTCGTGCTGCCCGTCGAACACGTGAGTCACCTATACCGTATATATAGCCTATATGTCTCCGAGACGTACAAACCATTCTCGTTCAGCCGGCCTAACGCGTTTCCAACCTGCTCCATGCAGCTGCCACAGCAGCAGAGGTCGCAATATTACTCCTAAAAATAATTAAGTTACGTTACTAATTACTTTTCTAGAATACTTGTAAATGTAAGTATACATTACAAATTACAGCTGAGCGAAATTATTGACATTACATTACTGCTATTACTTTTGAAGAGTAATGTAAGTATACTTTTACAAAAGCTCACCGTACATGTACTGACTCATGTACAGGGTCGACCACCTCTAGGGTTAACACCCCATTAGTGTTCAAGCCGGTAAATTTAGAACGTTTATTCTACTTTACGAGGGAAACGTCCGTTACACAACGTCTAATCATGATGTCGATGAACACAATAATTTTACGAATTATGTATTAAACATCAGCTTCTGTGAGGTCTTTAATACTATAATGAGGTGTACACCTTAGATGTACTGTACGACCCTGTACACTTTATTTACAGCAGATATACATCGAAATTTCGAAGGTCCTTATTTGCATCACAGGAGAAGCTGCCTCGTTACCTCGCTATAGAGTTTTGGCACTCAGATCAACTTGTCTTTTTTTATTTTTATTTCCTTCTTTTTTTTTGTCCATACAATGTGCCATGAGAGAAGTGGACATGCTACACCTCAGTCAAAAGTAATTGAGAAATTCTAAAAAGAGACAGGGCGTGCAAACACGGACACAAGAAAGAGATCAGGACACCACAAACGCCGACTAACAACTGAAGAGACGCACAACGGCTGAAAAGAAAGAAGGCACGAAAACTTATCTGCGCATGCCCATGCAACCGGCGAACCTATCAATCCGGCACGCGTGGCGGTCTACGTGGAAGATAACTGTTAAGGCATTTGATTTCATCTTTATGCAAGCTAATCGACGGTTGGCTCACGCATGCGCTACCACTATTCTCGATATGCCATGCTTCAATCATCAGACGCGTTTCTTCATTTCTATGCCGGTACAACACTGCGCATTCATCGAATTTTGGCGTGCACTTACAATCTCGACAATGTAAAGATAGATTAGATGGTGAGCCTCCTGTTAGGGATCTCTTATGTTCCAACAATCTCTGGTTAATGCATCGGCCCGTCTGTCCTACGTAGAAGCGGCCGCAGCTGAAAGGGACCTTATACACCACACTCGTACGGCAATCAGTGAATTTGTTGGTGTGTTTTACAAAACAATTATCGGTCCGCTTCTTGTCTTTTACTCGCTCATTCTTCCTCTGCACAGCGGCACAAATCTACCTAGCTTATTGGTAGCCGTGAAAACAACATTAACGCCGTATCTACTTCCTACTTTCTTTAGCCTGTGAGATATGCAATGAATGTACGGAATACCTACGACACGTTTCTTCCTATCGCTTTCTGCAACCATGCTCGGACTTAACACAATAGACTTCTTTAAACGCTCAGCGACCGTGGCCACTGCATCACGAGGATACCCTACATCTAAAAGACGCGTAACCTGTGCGCTAAAGCTATCACTCATTTTGTGCTCACACGACTTGGTGAGGGCTGACTTAAGGCAAGACATGGCGATGCCGTTTTTTACAACCTTCGAGTGCTTCGACGAAAAATTTAACAGCGGTTTGGAAGATCTAGGAGAATACTGCCAGCACACGTGGTTCTTCTGGAACGTTAAGGAAATGTCTAGAAATTGTATTCCATTATTCTGAGGCACCTCGTTAGTAAAGCTCAGCCCTCCTCCATTTAATTCAAATTTTTCGCTCACGGAAGTTACCACCTTTTCAAAGTCCTCATCACTACAAAAAATCAAGTAGTCGTCCACATAACGAAAAACCTTAATAACCGAATTACCTAAGGCGCGTTCCAAAAGATTGTCAATCTTGCTAAGGTATAAATCACTAAGAACCGAGCAACCTTAGAACCAATACATATCCCTGATTTCTGCACATAAACGCCTTCCTTCCAACCTACCAGCGTCGACTTTAAATACATGGAAAGGATTTCTAGAAATGCCCCGGTAGAAACACCACATTTATCGGTGAAAACCGTCTGGTCGCCTTGTTCGTTAATACATTCATTAACACATTTAACAAGTCCTTATGCGGCAAAGAATAATATAGGTCTTCAATATCCATACTAAAAGCTTTACAACAGCCGGGGTTCTCCTCTGAGAGGAACTGAACTAGCGCCTGAGAATTACGCATACGAAAAGGGTCTGAAAAACTCAAAGAGGTTAAGCAGTTCTGCAAATAACTAGATACAGCGACTTGCCAGGTGCCTTGCTCTGAAACGATTGCTCGAAACGGAATCTCGTTCTTATGTGTTTTGGCTGAAAAAAACAATTCTAAAGTAAGTGATTTAGCCTTCTTGACATTACAAGCTATTCTCTCAAGATTATGTCTTAACAAAAGGTCGACAGCACGTTGCCTAACTACCGATGGCTTAAGTTTTACCGTCCCAAAATTCTTTTCTATGGCTGTTAATGCTTTTTCTGAGAACGAACTGTCCGGCATAATAACAAAATACCCTTCCTTATCTGAAATTACTGGCCTGAGTTTCTTCTCGACACAGTAATTAACCAAAGGCCGGATAGGATCAGAACACTTGAGATGCATATTAGAACCCTTGATGCTAGCAACGCAGTCTGAAATGCGAGTGTGGTGTATAAGGTCCCTTTCAGCTGCGGCCGCTTCTACGTAGGACAGACGGGCCGATGCATTAACCAGAGATTGTTGGAACATAAGAGATCCCTAACAGGAGGCTCACCATCTAATCTATCTTTACATTGTCGAGATTGTAAGTGCACGCCAAAATTCGATGAATGCGCAGTGTTGTACCGGCATAGAAATGAAGAAACGCGTCTGATGATTGAAGCATGGCATATCGAGAATAGTGGTAGCGCATGCGTGAGCCAACCGTCGATTAGCTTGCATAAAGATGAAATCAAATGCCTTAACAGTTATCTTCCACGTAGACCGCCACGCGTGCCGGATTGATAGGTTCGCCGGTTGCATGGGCATGCGCAGATAAGTTTTCGTGCCTTCTTTCTTTTCAGCCGTTGTGCGTCTCTTCAGTTGTTAGTCGGCGTTTGTGGTGTCCTGATCTCTTTCTTGTGTCCGTGTTTGCACGCCCTGTCTCTTTTTAGAATGAATACGTACCAACTAGCTCAGCTCTCTGTTATTCTAATTGAGAAAGTAATGAGTAAATTTCTGAAATCACTCGCTTAAAGTAATTACATTAATGAATTACCAGCCCACAAAACTACTTCATTACATTACTCGTCGCATCAAGAAGCAATGTAGCTTCATTATTGCCAAGTCTGTTCAGCTGCAATATGTGTATATAACTTACTGGCATACAGTCATGGGCAAATGAAGCACAAACAAGCGCTTTCAAAATGGAACAGCTTCCGCAAGAGATATATCTCGAGGGCACAATTTCCCATCCGTAATTACGCGGTATGCAAACGATAGCTCGGACCCCACACTAAGTGTACAAGGCGAAACCGTGCCGACAAGACAAAACAAAAACAAAAGATTGTGTTCTACGTAGCCCTAACTTGTTTGTATTTCAATTGTCCAGTGCTGTACGTCTCATCACAGAGACTGCGTGCTTTGGCCGCACATATGTTTCTCGGCAAGGTGCCCATACATATGTCTAGCGATAATGCTGCAGAGGCACGTAAGTTCTTTGGTGTGGTACGCGGATGCACCATATGTAGCGACACCGAGGACTCGATCCAAACCCCGTTGATATCTAATCTTATAAATTGCAGCCACGGTGTGAGCGCAAAAAGGAACTCCCTGCGAAGCCACTGTTCTGTACTCTTCTCTGAACGACATCCTTGTTCTGAACAAAGCGTCGGGTCTATATATCTTCGCTGGCTAAGTGGCCTCTTCGCTCTTGGTCTACAGAAACAAACCGGCTCCCGATGTCTTTTTAATCCGCCTATAAAGTAAAATAAGTAACAAAAGAAACTGACATTTTTTTAGGTTCCTACTCACGTGAGACGTCGCCATAGGTCGGCACTGCAAGAGAATACTCACTCACACTCACTCACCCCAATTTTTTCAGCCTTCGCACTCACTCACGTTCATACTCACGCCTACTCACACTCATAGGCACTCACTCACGTTCATACTCACACCTACTCACGCATATAGGCACTCACTCGCGTTCATACTCACGCCCACTCACACTCATAGGCACTCACTCACGTTCATACTCACGGCTACTCACACTCATAGGCACTCACTCACGTTCATACTCACACTTACTCACACATATAGGCACCCACTCGCGTTCATACTCACGCCTACTCACACTCATAGGCTCTCACTCACGTTCATACTCACGCCCACTCACACCCATAGGCACTCACTCACGTTCATACTCACGCCTACTCACACTCATAGACACTCACTCACCTTCATACTCACGCCTACTCACACTCATAGGCACTCACTCACGTTCATACTGCCACGCCCACTTCTTGTCCTATTTTGATGTTTTTTGGGTTTGACCCGCAAGGGCGGTTATCAACGCTCGACGCTGCCCGCGAAGCAGTGTTCGAGAGACTTCTCGATTGTAGTAGATCGTTTTGTCAAGATTTCGCGCCGCACGCGAATGTTCCAGCTTTATCGAGAGATAACGCCGCCACCAGCGATATCGCTGGAAAGTTCCATAGCACCTGTATAAAAACCGACGCACTTGACCGCTTGTCAGTTGATCGACGGACGACGCCCTGTTCGCCGCTATCATTGTACAGCGTGTATGCTGTAGTTCTAGTTCTCATTTTCCCGGCCACAAGTTCGGCCAAATAAACAGTTTCATTCTGCAAACGCCGACTGCTTTCTTCGTCGACGTCACGACCACGTGACAATACTCACACCTACTCACACTCGTAAGCATTCACTCACGTTCATACTCACACCTACTCACACTCATAGCCATTCACTCACGTTCATACTCACACCTACTCACACTCATAGACACTCACTCACGTTCATACTCACGCCTACTCACACTCATAGGCACTCATTCACGTTCATACTCACGCCTACTCACACTCATAGACACTCATTCACGTTCATACTCACGCCTACTCACACTCATAGGCACTCACTCACGTTCATATTCACGCCTCCTCACACTCACAGGCACTCACTCACATTCATACTCACACTTACAGGCACTCACTCACGTTCATACTCACGCCTACTCACACTCATAGGCACTCACGTTCATACTCACGCCTACTCACACTCACAGGCACTCACTCACATTCATACTCACACTTACAGACACTCACTCACGTTCATACTCACGCCTACTCACATTCATACGCACTCACTCACGTTCATGCTCACGCTTACTTACACTCATAGACACTCACTCAAGTTCATATTCACACTTACAGGCACTCACTCACGTTCATAATCACGCCTACTAACAGTCATACGTACTCAATCACATTCATACTCACACCTACTCCTACTCATAGGCGCTCACTCACGTTCATACTCACGCCCACTTACGTTCATAAGTACTCACGTTCACACTCAAGGGTACTCACACTTATGGGCACTCGCTCACGTTTATACTCATACCTGCTCATACCCATCGGTACTCACCGACCCATTCACACTGGTAAGTACTGACTGACACCTACTCACACCGGTGCTCACGTTCATACTCATACCTACTCACAGCCATTTGTACTCACTCATGTCTACTCACTCCCATGGGTACTCACTCACATTCATACTCACACGTATTACACTCGTATGTTGCCTTCATACTCATGCCTTCTCACATCCCTCGTCACTCACTCATGCTCACACTCACGCCTTTGAAATGAGTCTACTCATGAACTGAACATGTCAAGCTTTCCGCTCTACTCACACTCACATGCGGCCCCTGATGTCCATATTGAAGTACACTCCCGTTCACGGATACTCGCGTTTACACGTCCAATAGCTCCCATCTTCGATAATGACCACTCACACCTACTCAACCTCGCCGGGTCTCATTCACATCTCTCTGTCACACTGGACAAAAGTTTTGTATGCATTCGCATCTAAGATGATCATCTCTCATATGTTCTCGTTATATCCGAACGTGCAGATTTGTAAGTTTGTAATGGATAATCTCGGGGACAAACCTATGGATAATGGATAATTTGTAATGGATAGTCTCAGGGACAAACCGCGGATGTTAACACTGGTTCAAGGGAAATGTGCTATGTATATGTATTAATATATTTTTTTTAATTTGAACTTTATTCAGACAGACATTGTCTGGGATGAAGGGGCTGAAGGCAGATGCAACTCCCTGACAAAGGGCCCCCTACCCATATATTGCTCAGGGGATGTCATATGGGACGTCGGGACCGCGGAAAATTGTTGGAATTAACCGAATGCGAATTATCGAAAGTATCAAGGAAACAATAAACAAGTGTCTATTACATCAATGCATTCGCATTTTCTTGATGACCACTTAAATTCATGGTTCATATCTGGCATAAAGCAATGCAAATGCCGCAAATTTCTTCATTCGCAACTCCGTTCCCAATGTGACCGCGGCTCAAGACAGCCGTGTCTTAACACTAAACGTGATCTGGCCCCCTCCATTATTACGTACCGCCACCGCCACCACGCGCACGTGAAGATAACTTCTGCGCCGGAAAAATGATCGACCAATGATCGTTCGTTCATCGTAATGTCGCAACCGAATTTTATACCAGCATACGCACTGCGGCTGAATCTCGTCACCTTCAACAGCTTCCACTATGTTCGAGTTGCGTGACATTGCGCGCGCATTGCCCGAAGTCAAAACGAGGCTACTGAGTGCCGCATCCGCTGTGGACGAAAGTGCGGTCGCTAAATTAAGACACGATCATAGCGACCACGCAGTTCTGAAGGCGCGTGCGCGGCCTGCGCCCACAGTCGAAACGAAACTGCTCGGCACAGCATCCGCTGCTGAATAAAGCTGGCTCGCTAATGCACAATAATGAATGGCTACTACACAGTTCTGAAGCGGCGCGGCGAAAACGAAACTACTGCTTGTCGCAGCTTTGACCCGCAGGCGCCGCTGGCGCTATGGACGCGATCATAGATATATCACCCACGCAGTTCGCGTGCGCCGAGCAAAAGTGAAGACAAAGCAAGTGGGCCGCAGCCGTCGAAGTCTTTGTCGCCAACAACGTGATTATGGCTAGATCGTGGACGGCGACCACGCCTTTATGAAGGACCGCAGCCGTTTGAGTCTTTCGCGAATGCCGTTTTTCCTCCTGTGAGTCGAACTCCGAGTCAAACCTCGGTCAAACCTTGCTTGGTGCGCTCCGAGGATCGTCCGAATTAACCGGGTTGCGGGTTGCGAGCAGACGAGCAGTCGATGAGACCGGAAGTGCTAATATTAATGTTTGTTCGGTGTTTTAACGGCGTAACACAATATAAACATACATATTATCTATTTATTGAACTCAAAATTAACAACGAAGGTAATAATGAGGGTGTTATCGTGATTATAACATCAGCCAATGGTGGAACTGCCGACAATCGTGTCATATATTGCGGACTAATACATCATTTGTCGAGAGAAGAGGGAGCGATTTTCAGCTGACTTTGAGAATTTATTGCAAATTCTAGGCCGCTCGCTTCACTATAATATTTGGCTCGCGTGTTCTCGGGAGCCTCGACTACCGATTGGCAGCGCTTTTTGACCCTGCTCAAAACGTGTTGCAGGGCCCCTTTAATTACTCAGCAAACACATTCGAGTACGAGCACCCAAACGACACGCAGCGCGCGCGGACGCCGTCTACGTCGAGATCAGACATGTCATAGACGTCAGACTCTGCCCAGGCGGCGCTGCGAAAAACACCGCCACCAGCGCCCTCATCGTAGCCCTGGCCCTAACTGGGTAGTGCAAAGAGAGCCACCCGCAAGCGAATGTGCGTAGGCCGCAATATAACCCTCCTCTTTCGTTGTTGTCGAGGCGCGGTTTCCTGAAAATCAAGGACCTGGAAAGCTTCTTCCGCCAATCCACGCTTCAGAAACAAAGGAAGCTGATCAAAGCGAACTGCGAGTACAACAAAGTAAGTTTTAGTTATTCCCGCGCGCTGCAACTCGCAAGTACAAGCGAGCATCACACGACATTGAGTTCGAGGCAAGCCCTCCGACATCCATTCTCTAGAGCCTAAATGCGTTAAAGTCGGGTATATACGTATGCCACAGCGATAGTACCTACATACACGATCAATTTACTTAGCTATGCATCTTACGATCAGTGGTACAAAACTCGGTTCATCAGGGGCGAATGGCTCCGGCGATTTTCGCCTTTTCAGTTGCATTCTCCCTTAATTCATCTCTCGCTTCCTGTGCATTGGAGTGTTTTATTACGCATCCTCAAATGGTCTCTTGATGGTCGTCTTCCGTTTGTATGTACTGCAAATGGGGATACGTGCGTGTCCACTTTCGCGGGGTACAACCAAAGGCAAAACCGTGGCCTCCGAGATAGCTACGGCAACCGCGGAGGACACGGGCGAAACAAACCTGAAGGGGGTCACGACCAACATTCTGCGATTTACTTGTATACATGACGCACGAGGTGTTAGCTAGTTAGAACCAGAACTCTGAGCCTTCAAAACGTACATACGTCCGCGATGCTGTGTTGTGACGACCAACTCGTCGCGGTGTGCGTATCGCGCATCTTCAGACTGCCTCTAGCTGCTCACTTCGTGTTACACGACAAGCACCGCGGTCAGAGCCTCTGCTGAGCTTCATAGTCAAGGTTACCACGGTTTTGCATCAGGGCTACGCAAAACAACAGCAGAGCCACACATTCATGCCTCCGGCTGTGTAGAACGCGGGTACTTCGCTTACCGAACACGCTCGCAACGGCCTGTATCCAGCGCTCTCGCCTTTCTTCGTACGACAACTATGGAAATCGGTAAAACTGAACGTTGTTATTCAGTCTTTTACGTCCGTGGCAATGCACAACGCAACAGTGCGTCTTTTGCGGAGTTTCTTCGTAGCGTGCGGAGGGCTCTCGTCTGCTGCTGTTTTCGCCGTCGTTCAGGCGAATTATCCAGCGAGCACTTCACGACGGTTCGGTGGCGCGTCCGACTAGCGAAGAGCAATTCACAGCTCTCGCTCTGAGTGCTAAATGCGCAAACACACGCGATATTAAGCTCAATCGTTGTTTCGCACTCGCTAGTTGCACCTGGTCCCATAGCAAACTATGCGAGAGAGTCGGTCTATGCACTACTCAATACTTCTCTGACAGGTGGCGCCACACATCTTGGAAACTCCAGAGTCTGACGTCTATATGCTAGAATTGGCGCACATAACTCCCACAATCACGTAAACTCACTTGATTCTGTTATAGCGTCATCGCAGATGTTGGCGAACCACGAAAACAGCAAACAGAAACCAAGGAAAAAAGTGCACGGCGGCGACCGCAACAACGCGCGCCGTCGAAAGTCTCTCGCTTTTTCACCTTACCGGCGAGGCGTGTCCAACTTAAGTGATCAACGCGTACGTGCTGGAAGCATCCTACTATATCTGCACCCCAAACTAGCGTCTTTAAGCCAAGAAAAACCATAATATATAGTGCGTCTAAGCGTTCTGTAGACGCGCTTTTTTTTCACGTTCCCACGCGCGGAAGCACGCTGCACACTCAAGGTTGATAGAAATGTTGTTATGAAATAGACTAAAGCACATCTACAAACGACACCTTGCACCTTCAGCAGTGTAGACACAATGTGCGATCAGCAAAAAATGACCCTTGATAATTGTTTGCATCGCTCATTTTATGGGAGCTTGTACAGCAACGCGCATAACGGCATCCCCAACAGCCCCGCGGACGCAGGCTGCTGTTGGAAAGGCTGGCAAATAACTTCCGCAGAGCTGCTGCAGACGCCCAGCTAAAGCTGTATAATTAGTACCTACGAAAGCAGTACACTCACCGTTAACGGGCGCACGTTGTTCGTGTCCGCCGCTCCATGAATCCGCCCTCCTAGCGTGACTTCGAGCACGCGGAGCCTGGCGTCAACGCCACCGAAGATGCGCATTTTTGATCGAACACAAAACTGCACGACAGGCAACTGCCGCAACCCGCGCAACCGACGCAACGCACAACGCATTCCAAGAGACCGAGCAGACTGAGAGAGAAGGCCGAGGCGCGGCGCCAGCCCGGCTGGCTCCGTCGGCGAGGGAGGCGAGCCACCGCGCCAGAACGGCGCCGAACGGCAAACGCGCGATACGTATGGCGCATACGACGGCGCCTTCATCGCGGAAGCCAATCGAAACGCGCTTTAGGAGAGTCCCGTGACTCCAGCCCAAATGCTCTCTTTCTCTCATCTACCTTCCAAAAGGGATCAAATGGACACCTGAAGAGAGTCACGCGGCCGTGACCCTCTTTTGACTCTTCTTTTTCTTAGAGTGTACTGACTCACACTAATAGTACCCTCATGAGTGCTCACTCACGTTCAAACTCACGACTACTTACACTCATGAGCACTCACTCACGTTCATACTCACGCCTACTCACCCTCATGAGTGCTCACTGACGTTCACACTCACGTCCACTCACACTCATGAGCACTCACGTTCATACTCATTCCTACTCACACTCATGAGTACTCACTCACGTCCACTCACACTCATGAGCACTCACTCACGTTCATACTCACATCTACTCACACTCATGAGTACTCACTCACGTCCACTCACACTCATGAGCACTCACTCACGTTCATACTCACATCTACTCACACTCACAAGTACTCACTCACGTTGACACTCACGCCTACTCACCCTCCTGAGTGCTCACTCACGTTCACACTCACGTCCACTCACACTCATGAGCACTCACTCACGTTCATACTCACATCTACTCACACTCATGAGTACTCACTCACGTTCACACTCACGCTTACTCGCCCCCATGAGTGCTCACTCACGTTCACACTCACGTCCACTCACCCTCATGAGCCCTCACTCACGTTCATACTCACATCTACTCGCACTCATGAGTACTCACTCACGTTCACACTCACGCCTACTCACCCTCATGAGTGCTCACTCACGTTCACACTCACGTCCATTCACACTCATGAGCACTCACTCACGTTCATACTCACGACTACTCACACTCATGAGTGCTCATTCACGTTCACACTCACGTCCACTCACACTCATGACCGCTCACTCACGTTCACACTCACGACTACTCACACTCATGAGTGCTCACTCACGTTCACACTCACGTCCACTCACACTCATGAGCGCTCACTCACGTTCACACTCACGTCCACTCACACTCATGAGTGCTCACTCACGTTCACACTCACAACATTCAAATGAGTGTGAGTGAGTGTGAGTGAGTGCACTCATGAGTGAGTGTGCCGAGCTATGGACGTCGCACTATGGCAGGTAAACTTGTAAGGAGTCGCTAGGGCGAGCTGCTGTTGTAGGGCTCCACTGAGCGACTGTTTCAATTGTTTGTAAAACGAGTGCTTAGGCACCGGTCTTACAATAGTGCAAGTTGGTTTGTTGATTTCTCACTGTCCTGGCGCGACACACCTTGGTGAACCGGTGCATGAATCGGCCGATACATTGGTTTGGAAAATAAATGATAAAGACTAAAAAAGGGTGTGCAATGAAACAAAGGTACTGAGATTGTAGATTGTGAAGAAAATGTTATAAATGGAACGATTGCTGTCTTTGTTCGCTTCTTCTATTTATTTTTTCTCCCGGAACGAGCACAGACTGGCAGGGTCGAGGTATCTGCCGGCAAGGTAGCGGGCCACAAAGGACCCGTGCTCGACCTGAAATGGAACCCCTTCAACGACAACGTCATCGCTTCCTGCTCGGACGACTGCACTGTGAGTGACAGGAGTGACAGGATTTATTTCCTTTTTATTCTAGCGTGCCTTTCACTTGCACTTCGTTAAATTAGGAAATATATACATACAAATGAGTATAGCCATATATGCGCCTACAGATTTACGTATATTTTAAGCGTCTGCCTAAACAAGTTATGCGGCTTTCGCTGTAAGACAATGAAACGTCAGCCGACCACAGTCGCCACAAAACATACATTCGCGCTGACATCGGTGGTACGTGGCGCCTATATCGACGGATTTTTTGGCCGCATCGCAACACTGTTCACAGTAGAGCACTGCACGGGCCCGGGCCGGCCCGAAAGCCCGGGCCGGGCCGTCCGAAGCGTTTTCCGGCGGGCCCGGGCTGGGCTCGGGCTTGAAAGTGCGGGCCCGGGCCGGGCCCGGGCTCGAAGCCACGGGCCTGGGCCGGGCTTCAGGCTGCGGGCTGAGCCGGACTCGGACCCGCTCATTAAAAGGCTAAGTCGGGCCTTCGAGCACACGCGAACGTTATGCATTGCATGGTCTAAGGTGTACTGTGCCAAGCTGAAGTGACACGTGCAAAGAGCTGGCTCTTAGCAAAGCTTAGCAATAAAAATAGAAGAACAGTTGAAGTGCTATTTTTTTTTCACCAGTATAGATATAGATTGGTATTGTATATTTTCACTAACGTTTCGTCTGCTGCACCAGACTTTGTCAAAGTAACAAGTACATCGTGGTGGGTTTCCTTTAAACACGCCAGATCACGTATATATATTAACAGCACTAACAATGGGCCAGATCACGGTTGCTCCCATGGGAGGAATAAATATTTCGGTCTTTTATTCGAGATTGACACATACGGTTCATTTCATTTATATTCCTTGGTATTACGTGCCAAAACCACGATATGATTACGAGGAACGCCGTAGTGGCACCGGATCAATTTCGACCACCTCGAGTTCTCTAACGCGCACCCGAAGATAAGTATATACACGGGTGTTCTTGCATTTCGCCCCATCAAATTGCGGCCGCCGTGGCCGCGGGAATCCCACCCGCGTCCTAGGACTTAATAGCGAAACAGCTTAACCGCTGAGCTACCACCGCGGGCAAAGCAACATTACGATGCATGTACGCACCGTACGCACCGGATTTTCTCTCCGATCGCCCGCTACAAAGCGAAATCATCATCAACAACTAATATCCTCTAGCGGGCCCGGGTCGGGCCTGGTCATGAACAAGCGCGCCCTGGATTAGTTTAGTAATGAACGCCCGGGCCCGGGCCGGGCTCGGGCTGGGTACGGTCAAGTACGCCCGGGCCCGGGCCGGGCTGGGTACGGTCATGTACGCCCGGGCCCGGGTCGGGCCCGCGCTTGGAACCACGGGCCCGGGCTGGGCTCGGGCTTCATAAAGCGGGCCCGGGCCGTAAAATCCGGCCCGTACAGTGCTCTAGTTCACAGTATAGCTGTGGTCATTTAAATTAAGGCACGCGCTATTCTCCTGTGCATACGAGTATATTTTAAAGCGCAACTGTATGCAAAAAAATTACACCATCTCCCGCTAAAGGGGACCATAAGGCGATGCGAAGCCGGAGCACATGCACGATCGCGTTCCGTTGGCGTTTGTTGGGCATGCTACCGACCTCGGGCATGCTACCGACATCGCGTCGTGGAACGCGAAGAGGAACGCTTCGCGCGTCGTGTCTTCCCTCTAGGCTGGCCGTTAATTCTCACAGGGCGAGCGGGGGAACGCGGTCGACAGGCGCGCGAGAGGAGGGAAGCGTAGGAGAGGAGAGAGAGGGGGAGGGGACACGCATGCGCTGGCGCTCGTCGCGGCGTTGCGCAGGAGAGAATTTCGGCATGTCGAGCCCGCATTACACTACATCGGACCATCACACTTCATCGGAAGCATCAACGGAGTCAAGCGGAGTGAACCGAAGCAAGCGCTGAACTGAACGCGCGCAGCGCTCTACCCGCTTTATATTCACACTTGAAGGAGAGGAGACTAGAGGAGGAGAGTAGCGCATGCGCCGCGAGAGCAGAAGCGAGAACGCAGGAGAAGCGCAAGCAGGTGCTGGGAGAGGTGGAGAGAGTAACGCGCAGTTGTTGGAGTGAGGGAAGGAGGAGGGTTGCGCATGCGCAGTGTGAGTGCGGACGCCGACGACGCCGCGGGACATAGACCCGAGCAAGAGATGCTTCACATCTAAAAATAATCGATAAATACAAGTAGATAAATGTTCCTGTTTCAATAAAGGTTAGAGGGGTGGCCGCGATTGCCGTCCATAATAGAAGCTTTAAATGCTACGAAATATAAGACAGCGCAAGAAACCTATTTTCTCGTTGTGTACACATCGAGCAGCCTCCCTGCAAAATAATGCGTTGTGACTACGAGTAGATGTGTCGCGCAATGCTCCAAGAAGTACTCCGGATTAAAAAAAAAGCAAAAAAACGGGACTATAGACTCCTGCTTTTTTTTTTCTTCTTACAAGGGCCCTTATATCTCGTGTGCGTCACCCGCAATTAACAAGCACCGTGCTGTAAACGCAGGTGAAGATCTGGTACATTCCCGAGGAAGGCCTTCCTCGCAACTCGAGCCTGGTGGATCCGCTGGTGGACCTGCGGGGACATCGGAGGCGCGTCGGATACGTCGAGTGGCACCCCACAGCCGAGAACATCCTGCTCAGCGCAGGATTCGACCACTTGGTACAGATACACTATACTATCTCTTCTACTGGCTGTACATGTAGCCTTTGTAGGCGCCGACGTGTTCTGTGCAGTACGCTATTTCGACTAGAAAAACGCTACGAGATTTCTTTTACGCCATTCACCTTGCATTTTACAGCACTGGCGTGTTAGCCGTCTTACTTCCTTACGGCACCTGTGGTCCGAGTGAGCTTATCTTCGTATAAACATTCCGTGGCAGTAGTTGTCTGTGTGGTTGCTCCTTCGTTGTATGAATATGTAGTGGTTGTGACATTTTTTTTTTTCCACTTTTAAAGATTTGTTTCTTAATCTGTCGCTGTAATAACCTGGAGCAGTATGCCCAGCAATTTACTGGCCTCGTCACCACTTCTGTTTGAACTATTTCATACGCACTTGCACATCATCATCAGCGTCATCATCATCGTTATTATTATTATTATTGTTATTTCAGTTGTATTGAAATTTACTCATTTTCACATTTAACTGTCCGTGTGCGCATGCGCAGCTCGCTGATAAGCATTTTGTAATGTTTGCTTCTCCACGTTAACGTTCCTTGTGAGGAAAAGCCATCTTTAAAGGCACTTTGCTCTTGGCGGGCACCAGGGCTTTTCTACTTGAGGAGGAGGAGGGACGGGGGGGGGGGGCACTAAGACGAATTACAAAATGGGTTTTTGCTGCCATTGTTTCCAGGTAAAAACTATATGAGTTTCGCCTCTACCCATTTCGCGCGAGTACGCCGCCTCGGTAGAAAGAGCACCAAATGCAGTCAGCACCGCCTCACTCAAACGAACATAGCACAAGCAATGGAGACAGGTTAGATGTATTTACGGCTGATCTCTCAGAAGGCATTCCGTTAGATGTGTGTGCGCAGTATTATCGGCTCCAATTATTGGCTGGCACAAAAGTTAGTAACCCCAAACTTCCTGGGCAGAGCTTGTAAAGTTTGCTTCGCCTCTCAGTTAGTCATTGTGCAGAGAAGCCAACGTGGTTCAGTTGCGCTGCGGGGACCACGTTTACTTAACTTGCAAGTATGTGAAGAGCTGAGCTGTGCTTATTATGTGAATGTGCAAAGCGTGAATCTGAATCACTAGTTGTATTCAGAGCATTCTAGCAGGAAAAAAAAAAGAAGCCAAGGTTCCCCAGTGCAGTAGCAAATGTTGTTCCTTCTGTGCCAAGTGTACGTGCCAACTTCGTACACATACGACTAGAGCAAGAAGTTGTTTGGAAAGGTATTCCTTTTCCATTATTTCTCAAACTCAACCTCGGCTTACCGGGCCACGTACGTACATGGCACATAGAGCCTATTGTGAACTGCACGGTTCAGTCAATCAGGAATGAGGAAGACATAATGCCTAAGCAACGATGCGAAGTGTTTAACAAAGACATGCGGGCCTCATTTTCACACCACCCACGTGGTTGTGCGCTACGACGTATGAACGTTTAGAATATTAGAACATGTAAGCGTTATCTGCAATGCGTGCTTTGGTAAATGGCAAATGTCCGGTTTACCTGCATACACTGCAATTCTCTGCCGCCTGTTGGACAGCAGTAGCATGACTGTTTTACAACAATTACTTTGCTACGTCATTGCTGTGCAGATCCTGGTGTGGGATGTGAGCCACGGTGAAGTGGTGCGCACCATTGACTGCCACCCTGACTCAATCCACTCCATGTCATTCAACCGCGACGGCAGCCTGCTGGCGACGACCTGCAAGGACAAGAAACTGCGAATCATTGACCCCAGGGCAAGCAGCGTTATTCGGGTAAGCCCCCTAGAGGATATATTCTCCTCTCATTTTTCATTTCCTTTAATGTCATACATTATTTACCCGAATCATGCGCTGTGCCGGTTGGGGGCACAGCAGCTGCAGACTGCACTTTGCGTTATCAGGGATGATGCAGTCTAGTGGAGGTAACCCCATTAGTTTTGATAATTCAGGGTTCTTGAAGGTGCACTTGCAAGTGGTGCATGAGTGGTTTTGGATTTTGGCACAATTTCGGCCCCCATGGCTGACTCATAAGCAAACCAACAACCTTGTGCTTCGCCCTGCGATGACATCACCATTGAGCCACCACAGTGGGAGCAGATATGCAGTGTGCAGTCGCTCGTGAAGTTGCATATTCCTACGATTGCAGCCCGACTGTTGCACTGTGAATATCACAGTGCCCCTAGCACATTGTGTGGTGTTCATCATGATCTTATGGTAGTCGTGTGGTACCAACTATCGTAAAGCATTGCATATTTAGCAACAGCCTAAATACACATGGCCTACAGGGGTGTTCAAAAGTTCCCAGGCCACGCTACCATGGAATACGTGGGATAGTGGCCTGGGAAGTTTTGACCACCCCGTACATATGTATGTGTATCCTCACTGCTCGCTTTCCTGGTTCTGGTCCAGTTCATGGCGCAGCACCCATGACAATCAAGAATATGGTGCTGTAGGTATGTAGCAGGATTCACTAGTAATCTGGCCATAACTGAAATTGTGACCCAGTGTTCCTAAATTTTAACGTTTCACATAACATTGATGATGTTCGATTCAATTTGATGTAACTGATGTAAAAGTACGAAGTTTCCAAGACTGGTTGTACCCATGGCCAAAGGCCAGTTGATGGCCCAATGGAACAGTGGCAGTTGGGCAAGTAATGGCGCTAACGTTATACACACAATGTTTAGAACCTACGTGTCCGAAGCCACTGTGTTTCATATGCACACACATATTATTTACACTTCACACTAATAACTGGTGAAACATAATAAAAGCAATGTTAAGACATAACATTTAAAATTTTCATAAATATGCGGTTAGCAACATGAGCACTGAAATTCTCATTGTACGTGTGATAAGCATAACTTTTTCACGCAGCTAAAGCTTTCATCAAACTGGGCATGAAGCCTGCAGCATGCTGATAACACCTGGAGAGAGATGTGGTTTATGGACAGGCAGGTTCAAAAGCTTATAGCACACAGGCTGAACGAAAAAGTCAAATATGAGCCTGGTTTTAGTGGGCAGCTATTAAAAATGACAGCGTTATATAGGGTGCACACTCTCGTACAGGTAGCGCAGTGGAAATGCAGACTGCGTGCACAAACAAGGCTGATATTCAAGTTTTCAGTTAAATCCGCATCCTGTCACCTTTTGACTTTGCCTCTACGTTCTACAGTGCCTGAATTCCTGAATGGAGCTATGCATTCCAACGTGACATTCACAAGCACATTTATGATACTCTTTTGCTAAAGAAAACGAATGTCACAGCACAACATAGCTGTGTTGACACATCAGCTGTGCACCTAATACCACTCCTTCGCACCTGCCGCAATTTTGCCCTACTTGGACTGTGTGACAACACAGAGATTCGTGAACATGGGGCGTCGCTGGAGCCGACGTTTCGACAAGCGCACTTGTCTTCTTCAAGGCTGCAACTTGCATGTCGGCTCGAGCGATATCCCGTGTTCACGAATTTTTCATCTCTTCAACTTTTCACTACATATATGTGTCTTTTCTGAATAAAAAATCAGTTTAAAGTCAGCGCTTGTCCGTGTCGGCTCTCTTTTCGTAAATTCGTGTTTATTCCCACGCTGTTGAAATTTCCTTCACGATGAACTACCAACTCGCCCAAACACTCCTGTTAATCTTCAAGCTTCCATCATTTTCTGAATGTCTGCCTTTTTGTTTGGAACACACAGATTGTAGCTCAGTCCACCAATGATTTCCCGTGTTTTAGCAGTTAAGGTAGACATAAGACAGGGATGTGGCAGAATGACCATACCGCATGAATCACGTGTAGAAATAATTGCAAAGAGGGTGTACATTATGTACGATCTGGTAGCCGTTGGGGTCACTCACCTCCGTTCAAGACAATCCGTTTTCATTCCTCACAACTGTGTGAAGACAACAGACAATGATTCCGTGTGCTTTCCTTTGCTTCACTGTCACTCCACGTGGTTATGATTTGCAAAAATCAGTCACCTCAGATCATCTTCTCACTTATTGTCTGTTTTCATGTGCTACCAGCTAACAGTATTCCTGTTATTAATCTTATAACTACGCTTATTATGATACCTTTTTATTACTGCACATCTCACCTGTACCACTCCTTCTGTAATGCCTCTAGGCAGTGAATGTGCTAATAAATAACTGAATGAATGAATGAATGAATGAATGAATGAATGAATGAATGAATGAATGAATGAATGAATGAATGAATGAATGAATGTCATATCAACAAATGAACTTTCTAGACACCTTGTGTAGGTCATTTATATATTAGATTTTCCATTTTTATTTCTCAGATTATAACAACATGTGTTTGAGTGTGGCCGATGCGTCTTTCAGGAAGGAGTCTGTCACCAGGGGTCCAAGGCGTCCAAGGTGGTCTTTCTTGGCGACACCGGCCGCCTCTTCACAACTGGTTTCTCGAGATTCAGTGACAGGCAATGGGCAGTCTGGTCTCAGGTGGGGTTCAATTCCATTGCACAGTGTGATCACTAATACTCTGCCAAGAACTGTAGCAAACCTTCACGTCAACTTGATATCTCGCTAAAGAAAAAGCAGCTTTTCAGAAACTATGAAACGATTGAGTCAGGCACGGGCAAATGTGAGGCATAGTCGGTGTGTGGCAATATATATACAGGGTTTTTTTAGACAACACAGATCTTTTATAAAAATTCTATCACAGTGCGGCTCCTGTCCTTTTTGAACATGAACTCTATGTCGAGGCGAAAATACTTTCCCGCAGCTAGAATGACGTTGACACGACTGATTAACAAAAACTCGTTACTAACTTTTTAATTATGACTTGAGTGCAGTTGTTTCTCTTAGGAAGTTGTAATGCATGATAATTTATGGCATACCCATTTTTTAGAAATCACGAAAGTTGCACATAGTTCGAGATATTCATCATCGAATTTCAAGGGTAAAATCGAAACTGATTGTGCGGCAGAGCACCGGAACGACACGTGACAGGTAAGTGACGAAATTTGAATGAAGGCGCGCCGAACCAGAATCTGGTCAGAAAAATCAGCAAGCATTCTGAAATACACAAGTAGACAGCTTAATGTTTGCGTGTGATGGGTGGTGCTTATCTGTTTCTTTCTTAACCTATAAAGAGGCGCGAAGAACTAATTTCACCTGTGTGCAAGAAGATGCACCCCAGTGGCTGCCCCCGAGTTTTATGTTTCCCAGACAAAGAAAAGATTGATTATTGCGGTTTTCTTGTCCGCAGTTCAAAAGAAACACCAAACACTACACCCAAAAGCAAGGCGATGCGCAGACGCAAGTTAGATGACTTGCAGCTTTTCACGAAAATGTACCGCCGCGGCGCACCTTCATTCAATTTTGTTACTCCTTTGTGATGGGTAGTTCTGGTCTGACGTAGCAGAACAGTCGCACTTCTTGCACGCCTTCCGCGATCAGTTTCGATTTTGCCCTTGAACTTCGATGACGAATATCTCGAACTACGCGCAACTTTTGGGAGTTCTGTAAAATAGGTATGCCATAAATTATCATGCACTACAACTTCCTAATATAAACAACTACACTCAAGACAGACAATGAACTTTATTGTGGTCCTGAGGGGCGACTCGGAAAGCCCCCTTACGGGGGAGGAGCCACTGCGGGCAACTCCCACATCGGGAGAGAACGCTTCATTTAAGAGAAAGTCCCATTTCAAGGATTCTAATGTCCCTAGTGCAATCGAAACCACCTGACTCGAGGCAAGGACGTGTGATGTCGCATGTGCCATCATCCCCCTTTACTGCTTGACAGGGAGCACAACACTTCCTTGCCTAAAATGCAAAAGTGCGGCCTGCACTTGTGACCAGAATTCGAGCTAGTGGCATCACACGGATGCAGCATTTTCTCTTACTTGCACTTAGGGTGAGTTTCATGATCGAGCAAAGCCCCCCTCCCTGTAGTGTTGAAGGTCGACACTAGGTGACTTTAGTTATGTTCAACTGTCATCAAGAGATGGCGCCACCTCTGACATATATAAATACGACTGTCACCGGAATAAAGGGGGTTCTTGTGTGGCATGGGTTGAGTGTGTTCGTTGTCCTCAGTCGCGCCGTGTTGCTGACACTACACTCCCCTCCCCTGCATGAACAAAACTAGTGAAATGTTGGTGCAATGGCGACAAACTCTTTGATTACCTGCATTGCTCATGTCATTGTCAACATACAGTATCTTAAACATGGCAGATGTGATACATCTTGAGCTCCAACTAATGTATTTTGTGGCTGTTACTCAGAAGAAATCATTGCTGGGTTGTAAGTTTGTGTGCAATTTAGGCTAATGTCAAAAACATATTTTCTTCAAGAATCTAAAAGAAACGTAGAACTACCATTTTATTTAGGGGTGTGCGAATATTCGAAATTTCGAATATTTTTCTAATAGTGCTTGCTATTCGATTCGATTTGCACTAGAATTTTACTATTCGAACTTCCCAAAAACAAATACAGTCAACGTCCGATTAAAAGTGACCCCTTCAGATTTTTGATAGGCTTCACCTCATTACACTCTATTGGGGCAAAGCTGCCTTTCAAGCTCCGTTAGGGTCGAACTTTGCCAAGACACAGTCAACGTCCAATTAGAAGTGGTCCCTAGATTTTCAATATGCTTCACCTCATCACACCCCTGTATTGCGGCAAAGCTGCCTTTCAAGCTCTGCTACGGTCGCAAATGTACTGACTCAAGAAAACGCTGGTTCCGACATGGAGATGAAAGATGTGGCAGAGGTGGGGGCTCAATTAATGCTGTTTTGGACCTAAAATTTGGGCAGGAAGCCCGAAAAATCGGACGCCAAAGCTTTTTAGCATACAAAATTTCAGATGTTCTTATATATCAACGTCTACGAGGCAGATTTGGAACTCTGGACTTGAAGGGAGCACACCCTTGTCTGCCACATCAGTTGGGCCTCCACAGAAGTTGAAAGAAAAAGGAGAGGCTGGGGAAATGGCACCTTTGCCTATCATGTGTAAAGTGTTGTTGGCAACACTTTGGTTGCACCAAATCATGTACATAAATAGAATTCGGCCTCTACATTGCCTCATTGTTGATAAGACAACTATGAAACACCACCCCGCCAGTGCTTCATCAACCTAGCGAAAAGAAACACTTTCATGCTGCTATGTCATAAGGATATGCTTAGGAATCCTTTTCTAACTTCAATTTCGCTTTGAAGTATTCGAAAGATATTCTAGAAATATTCGAGAAATATTCGATTCGATTCGCACTCACACTTCAATATTCGAATTCGCTTCGCACCCAAAATTTTGCTATTCGCACAGCTCTAATTTTATCCATCTTATAAAGTGTTAAATTCTCAAATATAAGGGGCTGAGCACTGGCGACAGATTTACACTGAGGAAATGCAGGTCTATCAGCGCTGTGTGTGTGTGTGCATGCTATCCTTTGACCGCGTCCAGTCGCTCAAACTTATTACATTGAGGATATGCAACATCATTGGGATGGTACTGGAATGTCCCACTAGGGTTGCAAACCATGTACTGCATTTACTTTACTACCTTGTCTACTAAACTACTGCTGTTGTTAATACTGATGTTTTAGACATTCCCAAGTAATACTGTATCAATGTAGCCTAAACTGTTATTTGCCTTAGTGTTCCTTTAATGTTTTAAAGTTAAATGACGCAAAGTGCTCATTATTGGAATTCTACTACCATTCCCATGTATAACCATGCTGTGCATCGTATTTGTGCTTTCAGCATGATCTGTCCAAGCCTCTGCGCACCGAGAACATTGATTCCTCGTCAGGTGTCCTGTTTCCATACTACGACCATGACACTAAGATGGTCTACATTGCTGGCAAGGTTAGTAAACAAGCTCTTATAGTACTAAGAGGCCATGTTGTGGTTGGATGACAAGGTTTTGCATAGCAATGAAATTTTTTAAAAATTATGTTTATTAATTGAAACCAAGGGTTTTAGAACCACTCATCTCTAAAACTTAGGTCACAGTCTAAATTTTAAAAGCTATTAAGCACATTGGACTGTTTAAATGGAGGCAATCGAAATGGATGGGATTGTAAAGGAAAGGCAAGCATTGTACAAAAAAGCTGTTCATTAAAAATTAATGTTACCGTGTTAGAAAAAGCGCACTGTATTCATTACGTAAACTCATTTGCAATAAACAAACCGTGTAATTTTACTTGTTTTTCACAAAAGCTTTTTGTGTGAAAAAAGCCGCTAGTTTTAAATTGTAGATATCCTCTCCTCAAATTTTCTTTTTTGATTGGAACACTCAGAAATATGGTGTTGTGCACAAGCCTGTGCCATGTTAGTGCGCTATTTTTATCACGATAACATTAAAGCAAACGTGGCAGAAGATGCGATGTCAGTGTTGGTGTCGGTGGCATTGCTTGGGAGCAAAAAAATCAGCGTGGTCTATGAACGAACAATCCTCACGAATGCAAAGAATAAAAATAATTGCATGTCGGGTTAACTAATGTGCACTCCTTTGGGGCACCTTAGGTATACAAACAGCCAGTTGCAGTAAGGGTTGAAGTACAAAGTACAAAGTTAAAGACTCTGAATGTTTATAGCTTGCTAGACTTCCAGACGCTACCCAGTGGCCGAGAAAAAAAAATTAAGTGTTTGGCTCATCTTAGTGATCCTAACTTAACCCTTTCAGTGTCAATGATGTACATGTACGTCATCACTTCTATGTTTAAAAAAGCGCACCTTTTTTGATTATTTCTCATGCTCGGCATGTGCTGCCACATTGTGGAAATACATGGCCTTTTTTTCTTAATGGTGTAATAGTAGCGCAAAAAAAGACGAGGACAAGAAAGTGAATACCACAAGCGCTACTATTACACCATTATGAATCAGTACCAACTAGCTCGCCTTTCCGTTTTGCTTCACTTTTTTTCTTGCGCCAATCTCTCCCCCCCCCTTTTTTTTAATTATTATGCTTTACTACAGTAGTGCACCGGCTATCGCTTGCACAGGGGCAAGCGGCGGCGGCTAGTTTCGGTTTCATTCTTCGTGGTGGTCCCCGCTTCTCACTTCAGCAAAACTGATGGCTGTCTGGTTTAGAATCTCTCAAAGAGTAGCCGCTTCGTTACTCTCTCGTTTACTGCTCACCAGAATGTGATTATGCCTGCTTCCATGCATGCGCTGACCGACACACACGATGCCACTGTGGTTGCAGTTTCCTGTTTTGGGGACTCACAAAAACCACTTCCATCTCGTTGGTGATAAGACGAAAGATTATTATAGGTTTCTGACTTATTTTTGCTTTCCGGACGTGCGCATAAGCATACAATTTCCTTCGTGCACTCATCCGTCAAGTTCGCTAGCACTATGGAAGTGCGCGCAGGTTTCTCTGCTGCAAGTGAGTCTAGCGGCAATTCCTCCGAATCACCGCTCGACTGCCAGATCGGAATCTGATTCATTGGATATCAGCTTGTCATATGAGGAGTTACTTACGAGCTAGGACTCGGATGTTGATGAGCGAGCAACATCTCAAAAGTGTGCGCGGCGAAACAATGCTGAATGGATCACGAGCAACAGGTAGAGGAAGCCTCGTCCAGTCATTGGCTGCACGCCGAGGACATAATCGCTGACGTCGTGTTACGTTGCCGAAGTGGCCGTAGTCACTACAAAGGGTTATGCCTACCCCTCTTTGCTGCCGAGAAGGATGGGAAGACGAGCGAGAAACTGAAACCAGCTGAAGCGGGTTGTTCTACACCCTGTAGCTTCCTTATTACAGCACTTAGCACATTCGCAACATTCTTGTGGCAGCATGTTCACAGCGTACAAATGCGCAATTATCTCTCCATCACAAATTTTGGACCACGAAGTTGTTTACTGGCCCTTTAAGAAACCACTCTGAATAATTTCTTATTATCAACTAGTTAATTAAAGATCTGAGAAACACTTCCTTATTTAAGTGCTACAGTTAGATGCTGATGGCAGCATCTCCATGTTTGTGGAAAAAGTAATCAACTTTTCATGTGCTTTCTTTTGCTTAAACAGGGAGACGAAGATGTAATGTTGTGCATTACATTGACATTGGACCAGTACACTGACAGTAAATCTTTGATTTTCATGTCAAGCCATACTATTTGAAATGAAATTCACAGGCTGTTTTTGTTGCCTGGGACAACTTGGTAGTCTAGATCAAATAAGAACCATTTCTCATGAAAGCTGGCAGTGAGAATGTAGATAAACCAATTCCATGCAGTTCCATGTGCATCACTTTAGAATCGTGATCAGTATATTTGATGTAATTGCTTCCATGTTTGTTTTGAAAAATTTCATTTTTGCATACTCACAAGTACACCGACCTTAAACTCACTCCACACTCATTTTGATCACATGAGATAGAGCATTAAATAGTAGTACTGCGAGATTTACCTGTGAAGTTAAATAAATATGAGCATGCACAGAAGTGTGTGCCAGTTAACAAGAGCACAAAGGAGAGTTAGTACACACGAAAGTCAACTTAAGCGGATGCGCATATGAGTGTGAGTGATGTTGGTGAGCCTTTATAGATTGCGAGAAAGCATTTGATCTGGTCAAAATCTCAGCAGTCATGCATGCAGGCATTACAAAATCAGGGTGTAGACGAACCGATTATAAAAATACTGGAGGAAATCTACAGTGGTTCCACAGCCGCCATAGTCCTCCATAAATTTTTTGAATTCCAATAAAGAAGGGTGTAAGACAGGTAGATACAATCTCTTCGACCACGTGCTTACAGGACGCTTTGAGAACCCTGAATCGGGAACAGTTAGGGATAAGGGTTTAATGGAGAGTACCTTAGCAACCTGCGATTTGCTGGCACTGCCTTGCTGAGTAACTCAGGGGATGAATTGTAAACAATTATTATTGACTTGAATATTATTACACAGAAAACTAAAGTCATGTTCCACAGTTTCAGAAGAGAACAACGCTTTGTGATAGGTAGTGAGGCGCCGGAAGTGACAAAGGAATACGGCTAGTTAGGGCAGGTAGTGACCACAGATCTGAACCATGAAACTGAAATAACTAGAAGAATAAGAATCTCAGACCATGAATGGTAGTTTACCACTAACCCCCAAGAGGAGGGTATATAACAGCTGCATCTTACCGGTTATTACCTACGGGCAGAAACTCGGAGACTTACTAAAAGGGTTCAACATAAATTGAAGACAATACATCGAGCCATGGAAAGAAAATTGATAGGTGTAGCCTTAAGAGACAGTAAGAGAGCAGAGTGGGTCAGGGAACAAACGAGTGTTAAAGGGGCCCTGCACCCTCAATTACGCACGTTGTTTTTATCGGCCGTTTGCTTTCTATGGGTCTTGATGACTTCTGTGGCACCAACGAAAGCGGCGAGAACGAAGCGTTTGATATTTTAATTTGCTTCCGAAATGGGTTTCCGCGCCGATTGCAGCGTCGTACAACGACAATTTCTGTTACAGGAAGTGAGGTAGCGTGCGTGACTTATGCTGTTCGTTTTGATTGGTGGGAAATAAATAATATATAGTACATGCTTGCGACACACTCAGTATGTGGAATTTACTCATTTTAATGTGTTTAATGCTCGTTACAGCTGCGAAAAGGACACCAATTTGTGCATCGATTTTAACTAATCAGAAACTGCGACACAGATGGCGCTGCCGAACGGCCTACTCAAGGCGCAGCCTTCATCAATACACTGTGCTTTGCATTTCTGCCTTACACAGATTTTCCATGTGCTCGAGGTGTCTAGGTGTGTTTGCGTACCTACCATCAACTGGTGGTGTCGTCTTTGGTATTTGTCACCTGCCAGCATTGTGTTGAGTAAACTTGATTGTGTGCACGTCAAAAGGAGCGGCGCCCGCTTGCGACTAGAAGGCCACCATGTGCTGCGGGGTTCCGGTATGGCAAAATGTAAGTCGCGTTTTGATTGGAAGCAGACAAAACTCCAAAGACACGTCACTGGGCGAGTGAAATACGAAAGGGTACGCCAATTTCTGTCGTCTGCTTTTATTTTGAATTTGTAAGTTCAATAACTTTCGCTTCCGTGCGTCTATCTCCAAAATTCTTTTTGCATTTATCTCAGGACGATACAAGGAACGCGTGCCGATGTAAAAATCGGAGGGTAAAATATGGGTGCAGGGCCCCTTTAAGGAGTTGAAATCGAAAAGAAATGGGCAGGGCATGTAGCGAGAAGGCTATATAACCGTTGCTCATTAAGAGTAACAGACTGGGTTCCTAGAAAAGGCAAGCGAGCGAGGGGGAGGCAGAAAGGCAGGTGGTCAGATGAGATTAAGAATTTTGCAGGGATAACATGGCTGCAGCAAGCACAGGACAGGGTTAATTGTAGACACATGGGAGGTGTGGTGTCGCATCCTCCGGCGGCGACACTACAGGAGGGGCTTTCGCCCTGCAGTGGGCGTAGCCAGGCACATGATGATGTTGGCGAGTGTGTATGTGAGTGAGTGCCCATGAGTGAGTGTTGACACGAATGTGTGAGCGAGTGTTGATTTTTGATGTTTAGTGACTGTGAATGCGAGTGCAGTGAGTGTCAGTGAGCACCAGTAAAAACGAAAGTGGCTGCCGACAAGTGTGAGTGCACACAGCTGACTCGAGTACAGTGTTGTCCACTGCTGTGTAGATCATGTGAATGGCCCGGCCCACTCTGCGGTGTGATTTAAATAACCAAAAAACAGTGTGGCAAAACCGAAGCAGGCAGCTCCTTTTGCAATGTCTAAGGTGATGTCACAACCTGCCCTGCCATAATATAAACACAGCACGCATGGTGCTGGCACCAGAAAAGAGAAACTGGTAATGTCATCCGATGAAGCACCAAGCTGCACCAGCTTTTCAGAGCTTGACAGTGGTGATTTCAGCAATAATTCGAGCAGTGAAGGATCGCCGTTTGCTTATGACTGCCTGCTCAGGGAGGTAGCGATGTAGGCAACGATGTCACAAACACAGGATGGCCCTCATTGAAAGGCATAATTCAGGAACTCACTACTATCGTGTAGTTTGGCACAGTTCGTACGAAAGAGAATACATATTTAAAATTTTATTGAGATCAGTGGACAGTGAAAAATCGCTGGAGTTGCCCTTTAATGAAGTGAAAGTTGACATAATTATGAGTGGGTGTTCAGATGTGAACCGTAAGCTGACTGCGAATGCAGGTGAGTTTTGGTGAGTATTTGTAGGAACACAGGTGAGTACCTGTAAGTGTGAGTACATGAAGCCTATATGACTGAGTATCCGCTTTATTTGCTGACATGTGCAAAAAGGATTGAAGTAAATGTGCATGTAAATGTAGTTCAAGGAATATAAGGACAACAGAGGAATTGTCAGGCATGCAGTGATACCTTTCATGACTGCTCCTGATTGAACGGCTGTACTGCCTTCCACTGACCACAGCGAGATGGTGGTGATTTTCTTGGTATTTTCATCCTTTCCTTCTTTTCTCCCACACGTGTGACCTAGCTTGCACTTTACAGTCGGCATTTATGCTGTCCTATTAGTTCCTCTTGTGTTCATGTTTTGTATGCCTGCCTTATTATTATGAAGCTTTTGATTCTGTCGACCACTGTGCCCTGCTCGCCCCTGATTGCTCCAGCACATGCACGCAGGGTGACGGTAACATCCGCTACTATGAGCTGGTGAACGAGGCCCCCTGGTGCCACTACCTGAACCAGTTCCTGACTGGCTGTCCCCAGCGAGGGCTGGGCTGCATGCCCAAGCGAGGCCTCGACGTACGCAGCTGCGAGGTCTTCCGCTTCTACAAGCTGCACGCCACCCGAGGGCTCTGCGAACCCATCTCCATGATCGTGCCCCGAAAGGTACCACAATTGGCATCGAAATAGCAGTAGTTACATAAGGTACCAAAAGGTACCACTGCGCATCGGAATAGCAGTAGTTACATACGTTGACATGCATAGGGTCCTGCATGAGTCCCCCATGACTGTGGGCTTTTGGGACTCCCTCGTGACTGTCAGGGACTCATGACTATGAGCTGTGGGCTTGCATACTGGGGAAGCCCATAGTCATGGAGAGCCCCATATTTATGAGTCCCTTGTGACAATCAAGGACTCATGACTATGGGCTTGTAAATTTGGGAGGCCTATAGTTGCGAGTCCCCCAACGTCATTAGGGAATTGCGATTCTAGGCCTCCCCGGTAGTACACAAGCCCATAGTTACGCTTTTCTTAATTAACTGACATTTCTCATAGAAACCAAATGACACATTCAATTAAAGTTGCACGAAGTTGGTTAACGATGCCGGTCTTGATGCGAATCGGATGTTGGCAAGCCAGAAAAATAAAAGACAAAAAAAATGAAATGTGTGCTTGAAGTCACACATGCAGCAGTGCCTGGCAAATGAAGAGGACTTGAATATCATCTGCTTGGACTGCCAATTGACAGTTTCTCTATAAAACTGAACTGCACTGCATTTTTAAGAAATCAAGGACTCCACTTTGTGAGCGTAGAAAATGTTTGGTTCGTGTGTGCAAAATAGGTTGAAATCTATGAGGTTGCACTGTTATGCAAGAACTGTAATCCACCCAATAACCTGAGCTTTTCGTTCAATTGCTTTGCGCATAAACAATCTTGTTTTGTTAATGAAAACAGCTATTTACTAAATTTAGTCATAAAAAAATTGGGCCAGCTACGCACTAGTAGTGCGAAGACTAAGGAAGTGGTGGAGCTGGTGGCGTTGCTCTCCTCCTCACCCTCGCTTCCCTTTCCCACCCCTTGCTTTTCTACACTATACAAGACAGCTCCACTAACGTGAAACCTGGGGACATATGAAGCACCGGTGTTTCCCATAGTGACACGTCATTAGCAATGAGAGGACAGCGTTTTCTCATTGCTACAGCAGCACTACAGACAGCGTCGCAGACAGTGTCCAGCGCCCATCGCAGAAACAGAGCTTTTCCTGTGCCAATGCACCGTCTTATTTGCCACTCAGGCAAGCGCACGTGGCGTTCTCTCTCGTGGTCGAGCGTGCATTGTCGCGAGCTTTTCCTGAGCGAACGCGCCATCTTATTTGCCACTTGATTTACTGTGACGAGCGAGGACAGGAGACATCGTGATGGGCTATGACGACAGGGGACGCCGACAGCCCGAGAGCATAAGGTGCTTCGCACCTAAAAAGCATGTCACCAGACTAAACCTGTTGCTATGTCATAGATGGCTCTTTAAAGGCCAACTCCGGCGATTTTTCGAGGTCCATGGATCTCAATGAAATTCGCTGGGTACGTTCCTTTTCACGTTCCCATTATATATGCCAAATTACAAGCTGGAGACATACGCAGATTCATTGCAAATGAATTTTATTGATTGCCCCGACTCTCCCCACCTCGCTTCCCAAAATTATTGGCAACACTGGGTGCGTGACGTCATTTTTGTTAAGCGGAAGTGACGGAACCGAGGGGCCCCTAGAGCGTCTGCTATCCGCAAGGCAACAATCGCGAGTGTTTGGCGAGCGCTTCGTTGGCTGGGCGTGTGAATTTCAGTTCCTTGTGGTAATGCATGCGATGGGTGGCAAGTGGTGTCGCGTTGTGGGCTGCACACAATTCCCCGTTGGCAGTCACGAAACACTCGCACCTAACGATTACCCTGCGTCTCTATATTAGAGTGTTTTAGCTAGCAATGCCAGTTTACCGCACGGAAAGTACGGTAATACCGTACCGGCTAAAGAATGCACATGCGTGAACACCACGGAAACACTTCCCGTAGCATATACAGGGTGCACCGTGACTGGTCCTATATCGGTATACGGTGAGCTGCGCATCGTGCGAAACAACGTAACCTAATGGTGCGAAAGGTGGCTCATACTTGGCTTACATTAAATTCCTTCGGCCATACCAACGCGATGTTGAACGCCGCTATTGCCAAACTTCTTCACTCTTTCCATAGCAATATTAAGAAGCTTTAGTTAGTCCGCGAACTTCTCAGCGATAGCATTTTACCCAATCACGGACACAGACTTGAGCTCCCTGGACAGGTGGTGCCATCTGGCGGTGGAATGTGCAACTAGGCAAGCAAAGAGCTAAACAGGTGTGTTCCACTTCATCGAAGAGGAATGACCATTACAGTTGGCCTCCAAATGCGTCGGAATCGCAGCTATCATTTTCCAACAGCTCAGCTTGTGCACGTGACACGGTCAGTCACACACAAGATTTTCGACGGAGTCACCTTTCAAATGAGCATCTGCTCTTCACCGCTTTCGCAGCTTTCATACTACGCGCTGGCGGGACCGGCATGCCTTGCATGATTTCCGGTTTTGTAACCACTTATACGTCACACGAAGACAGTATGCTCGGTTGGGTTTCGGTGTTGCGCTTTTTTGCTTATTTAAAATTATTCTCCAATTTGCCGAGTGTTTCTGCTATCGGACCCGTGACAGGAACGTCTCAGGAATATGAAAGCACCATTACTTTGACATGGCCAAAAATCGCCAGAGTTGGCCTTTAAAAAGGTTACTAGAAACAAAGGCTACAGCATTCGCTTTGCGCATGGGCATCAGCTAAATTTTTTTGTACTTCGATAAAAGTTTGAGGATGACTGGGATAAGTGCCCTCCTTCGCTTGGAGTTGCCCGTAGTGCAAGTCACCAAAGCTGTCATGCCTTGATCAATAGAAGTTCAAAAACAAAAAGAAGCCACAGAAGCTACCCGAGGTTGTTCCGAAGGAGCGCAAGATTTTTTAATCCAGCAGATGCTAAGAAGACATATTGGGTGTTCAGCCTGTCAATCATTTCAGCCTTAATTAAGGTAATTCTTGCATATTACATAAGCTTCTTGAAACTGTTGCCAGTATCCACACATGCTGCAGTGAGTTAAGTTCTTCAGTTATTAGGCACATCACTGCTTCATTTTTTCACTGTTTCAGCATGAATAAACATTTCTTAAAAGATAGCAGCTGTACACCTTGCCACCTCTGTGCCTCGCTTTTGTGCTGTATGACTCTGCTGCAGTGTACCAACAGGTTCAAAGTGCTCTCATCAATTTCATTAACATCACCATTGCTGCTGCTGATGTTGTGGCTGCCAGCCATACCTTGCAGTAGCAATGTTGACAACTGGGCTAGTTGGTAAAGTTCTTTTACTGCCTAAAGCAGTGCAAAAAAATACAGGACAAAGAAAGGAGACACAATGAGCAACTTACTTGCAACTGAAAGGCTGATTAGAAGAAGCATAAAAAGAAGTGAACTCAAACGAACTGCACAGTCGCCGCCACATAGAAATCTTGCCAACTTGCAAAAAGGCAAAAACGCAGGGTGGGCTCGATTTGAATGTGCAGGCTTCCAAGGCTGGGCGGCACTAAGCTCATCCCAGTAAAAAAAAAAAAAAAAGTTGCCCAAACCAATTGGAAAATTGCAGTGGGCACAATTGGTCACACGATTTGTTTTGAATGGGCCTGACTCACATCCAAGTGGTATCAATGAAAATCCAAATGGTTTGACCAATTAGACTAGTAGGTAAACCTAGTTCACTGATTGGAAAAAGCATACAGTTCCAATTGGATTTCTCAGTTGTGTTCAATGGGGCTAACCAACTTGAACAATTGGTAGCACGAACATAATCCAAATGCTTTGACCAATTACGTTAATTGGTCAGGCCAATCCCTCCAATTGGCAACACCAGTAGCTCTGAATTAATGGCCTGACCTGTTAATCTCACTGGAGGCACATAAAGCTTTCAAATATTTCACCATAAGAAACCATGTTCCCAGACAACACTCGACGACCTGAGGTTGTCCTGAGGATGCCCTACCCAGTACGAAAGGATGCCCTACCCAGTACGAAAGGACGACCTGAGGTCGTCCTCAAATGAACCTCGACAGGTTCCAATCCAGTCTATTTGTCCGGCCCCAGTTCATACTCAGGTTGTCCTGAGAACAACATTTAGGGATATTTTTGGTATGCGTTCAGGTCGACCTCAGGACAGCTTCAAGGCTCTTTTCGGAATGTATTCAAGGCTTTTAAGAGGCATGCTGTGCCCATTGGAGATGTGGTTTTCCAATGTGACTGTTTTCCATAAATGAATGAGAAAATTCAGCCTCAAAACTAAAGCATGCACTTACTGCTTCAAAAAGCATACTTTATATTATTAATTAATAACAAAACTCAAAGTATGCTCTTTGAAGCAGTAAGTGCTTCAAATTTACTGAGCTTTTAAAAGCTCAGTAAATTGTAAATTGCCACACCAGACGAAAATATAAACACACCGTGAAACGCAAAGCTTTTTTTATTATTATCAGTTTCAAACACCGAGTCCATGGAGCTTGGCAAAATGAGGTTGCTTTGATTGAATCTTTTCATCTGAGGTCTCTGGAGATGGGCAGGGATGGGCAGGGACCAAACCTGCGACCTTCGCAGGTTTGGTCCCTGCCGGCCGCAAGTTATGTTTTCGTCCACTTTACTTTCTTCACATTTATATCTTAATTATTACAAATAACATCCCCTATACTTTCCTTGGCATTATTGTCTGTTAGTTCTCATTAATATTGTGTCTAACAAAGAAAAACGAGCCCTTGAAAAGCCATCTTCTTTCCTTTACACATGTTATACTGATGCACCAGTCAAGTGTATTTGCCTTTTCCGCGACAGTGTGGCAGAGGAAAGCTTCTACTGAATATCAGCATGCCTTTGGAACGATGTTTTGAAGTGGGGAGGCACTAAGGGGTTGTGGCAATATTGTTTATCTGGCTATAGCTTCTATAAAATTCTTATTAAGTTGCCTCTTCTCTCATCATATATTCTCTCACCACGCATTTGTTGTATGCATGTGTGGATGTGTGCACGTGACAAACTTGTAAAGGTCATCTTCCATGCTTTGAGTGTGTAATATGCAATGCTCAATAGGACACATGTAAATTTATTGTTGTTACTGATCACACGCATCCATGCAATCACCATCATATCATCATCAATCAACATCTCAAACTCCCCTCTGCTCACTGAGGGTAACCTGGTGGTAGGTTACCAATTTGCTTGATAATCAACTGCATAAGCTCGGTGATTCAACTGCAAAGACAGGCGACCAGAACTTTTTGGAGGCCTCAGACACTGTATGCCATGGTGTGCGTGAAAACTGGCTACATAAGTGGGGCACATGATTCATCATTAGGGGCCAGATTTTTAGGCACTAAAAAAGCTCGTTTTAGGCGCCAAAAATAGGCAGGCAAAACAATGTTTTAGGCTTCCAAAATCGTAAATATAGGCACAATATATTTTCACATAAATGCAAATAATTTCAAACAAGAACGTGCGCGACCTTTATCTACGACAGGAAAACAAAAATGCTATTGCTTAAAATGGCACAAAGGCGCCAACATTTGTACATAGCCTGCTTTGTCCCGTACGGTTTTTACTCCCGTGTTCTGCAGAGCGAGCCAAATGTCCAATGTCGAATCAACACACTCCCGAGTCTCTTTCGAGCATGACTGAAGTGCGGAGTGGAGCACACAGGCAGATTGCTAAAAGACCAGAAGAGAGGGATTCCTCCTATTGGCCAGGTCGAATTGCGTAGAGCCAATTTCTCACCTGGCAGTGAACCACTGGCCTAGCCAGGCGGGGGAGGGGGGGTTCAACTTCCCACCCTCCCCTGAAACTTTTGAGTTTTATGTGTGTGTATATACATGCACACAAAAATGTATGCACAAATATATATAAAGTATGGTTGTCCCCCCGTCTCCCCCCTGAAAAAGATTTCTGGCTACGCCACTGCAGTGAACACCTTAAAAAGTAAATTACAAATAAAACAAAAGCTGCGTGCACATCACATTTTTCTTCCTTTTTTTGCTCTCCACTCTCCTTTCCGCTGACGGCTCTCCACGGTTTCACACTAGCCAACCACTCGGCCCATGTCAGTGCAACGGTGAATGCTCGCCGTCGTGTCCCACTTCACAGCTGCCAGCCGTTGTTTCTGGGAGTTGATTAAACTAGAGGACTAGGTTAAACCCCATAGTTCCTAACAGTCAATCTTACGCGGTAACATGAATAGCAGTCTCAAGCAGCACCCGGGAGCGAAACTTGAGGCTAAATAGCGTTCATATAAGCGGCAATTCTGAAAATAGGCATTTAATAGGGATTTGTAAGCATTTAGGCACGAACGCCAAAAATAGGTATTTATAGGCACAATAAAAACACTATAAAAGCCCTCCTTAGCCTCTAATTCATGCTCATATATCAAAATGGTGCGATAGGAGTGCAAGGAACAAAATAGGCATTTGTCCTAAAATTCGGTCTCTATTCATCATCATGGTGCTATATGCAGAATGTTCGGCTTGGTTTATGAGTTGCTGTTCTAATGAAATGTGTTTGTTTTTCTTTAGCAATGTGACACATGGAGTGTCCTCCGAATCGTCTCACTGTCTTCTTTTTTTCAGTCGGAACAGTTCCAAGACGACCTCTTCCCAGACACAGCAGCACCGACACCAGCCTTAACAGCAGAGGAGTGGCTCAGTGGAAAGAACAGGAACCCGATATTGATTTCCATGAAGGTACGTGTGCTTTGTATACATACTAGTGTCCTCTTCAGACAGCAAGTCAAAGCTGCTTGTGAGCTGCATAGCTAACGCGGCTGCCACAGGGTGCAGCGATATGCCCGCGCTCTCGATCATGCTGAAAGTAAGCCGCGCACTTGAACAAAAAAAAAAAAAAAAGGAAAGTGCTCAAGGACATGATGTGCGCTGATTAGCGGATGCAGTTTCCTGTTCCCTTGTCATCCCCCCCCCGCGTAGCTTTCAGCGTGCTTGCTGGTACGAAAGGAGAGAGAAAGCGCTTAAAGCGTGCGACAAACCCCCGTAACTCCGCTCCTACTTGACGGATTCTAACAATTTTTACGGCAGTTGACTCGTGAGGCAATAAACTCTTTTAATGAAGCCATTCGATGACTACTTGGAAAAGTGTTGCAGAGCCCCTCCAATGATTATGTTACAACCGAGCATACTTTGAATGTGACGCTGGTGCCTTCGCAGACTGGTGCAGGTGCGCGTACCCACAAGCCGGTGATGTACAACTCGGAACGGAACCTCATCACGGCCGACCGAAACAACGAGCGAAAGTTCATGTTCATCTCTCAAACGAACAACGTGGACTACCGAGAGAAAGCGAATCACGCCAACAACAACAACAACCACCACGAAAAGAACAACCACGACTTGCCACAGCACAACAACGCAGTCAAGTAAGTTCCAATCAAACAGTGCTGTGCTGAGCTGAGTGAAAGGCAAAAATATTGGTAGACAACTCAATCACTGGGTCGAGATTTAATGAGGACAATGTCGGATTTATGTCACACCTTCCTTTTTTCTTTTTCGTCACGTAACTTCCGGATACACCCTCCAAATCACAGGTTCACTTCCGGTTTCTGCTGCTGCTCTTGAGCAACTCTTGTTAACACCCTCCAGTTATAGTTTACTCACTTTCACTATGTGGATAGTACATAATCTACTTACTGCGTATGCTTCGCTTGTGCTTGAGATCCTAATAAGGAAGGCCTCTACTGGAGATGAGTTGAATTCAGTCAGAAATTATTGTCAAAATTATCGTGAACATCACGACACCCTGTTGCGGAAAGTTGCTAGAAGACAACAGGAAGCTTAGAATAACAGAGAGCTGAGCTAGTTGGCAGGCATTCATGTTAAAAAGACTGGGCGTGCAAAAGACTGGGCGTCAAGACACCACAAACGCCGTTTGTGGTGTCTTGACTTTTCTCTTGTGTCCGTGTTTGCACGCCCAGTCTTTTTAACATGAATACCAGGGGTGAGACAGCTGTGCGCTTATTGCGCATTTTTGATACAATTCCATTTTCCTGCACCAAGCTGCTCCGAAAGCATAAAAATCGCAAGAATTGTGCCGGACTGCTCCAAAAGAGCCTCAAAGGCAAGAATTTTGATGCCCGCGTGAGCTTCATTCGGGAAAAAGGCTGAGTTGACAACATGATTTTCCAAGCAGCGCCAGGAATACCAAGAAAATAAGATGTTCACAAAGCACCTAGACATGCCCAAGCGTGCTTCTTCTATGCACCTTTCTAATGAAGGCTCCCATGGTGGCGCCATAATCTCCTCTGGACTGTTGTTGCAAATACAGTGAAACCTCGGTGATACGATCACAGCTCATACGAATTTCGGGGTGATACGAATTTTTCGTTGGTCCCGGCCAAGGCCCATTGGTCTGCAATACAATGGAGTACGGTTGCTGCGAACCGATTTTCACCCAGCGACGTTTGATGTGAACGTACGCTACCGCCCAGGCGCGAAGAGCTGCTGTCCGCACTGTCGCAGAAGACGCCCCAAGCACGTGCGAGCGCGGGAACGCAAGCGTGGGCATGCCAACCACCAAATTGTCAGAATCACGGTGTAAGAAAAACACTTTTCTAAAGGTGGACGAGGACCGAAAGAAGGCAAGGACGGTCTTGGCGTTGAAGTCAGGCCTCACAACGTAAACATGCGCGACCGTTGAAGTCGCACTTGTGCGGGCACGGTCGTAAATCTCCCAAAAAACATCCCCAAGACCTACGCGATAACAAAATCAGAACGCAGGACCGTGTTTCTGGAATTTTGTGGCCTTCATCCATCGCGCCAAAGTGCTTCTTTTGTTACTTTCGCTGCAGTACTTTGATGACATGTAAAAAAGCATACTAAAATTTGGAAGGCGCTATTGCTGTCGCGGGTCACAACGCACCTGGTTCGTTAACTAAATACGCACGTACAGACCGTATATTTACGAGTGCTCGTATGATTGCCGACATCTAAAAACTTAACTGACAATCATTCAGGGTTCTTCCTGATGTTGCTGCGGCCCTGAAAAACAGTAAATGAAAATGTACGCCAGCTTTCGTTTGTCGCATGCTAATTTTCCATGCTTTCTGGTGATACGAATTTTGGATGATACGAATATTTTTGGTGGTCCTGTGAGATTCGTATCACCGAGGTTTCACTGTATATGCGTGAAACCGCAAAAATGTGCTGCCGCACCCCGGCTTAGCGTGCTGCTTCTACTCGCTAAGCTGTGTGTTCTGGCCCTACTGTAGCTTAGCGCAAACTACCGAGTGGCATGCGTAGTGGGGTTGACTCTCAGGTTCTTCGTTGCACATAGCATGTTCCTCCGTTCGCTGCGGTTTTCGTGTTGACGCTGCTGTATGGTCACCTAGGCACGTGTTTGCCGTGGGCAAGTACCTTCTTGCATCAACTATCTTCCTGCATGTGACGCGTCTCTGCGATACCGTATAAACGCGTGTAAGGGCCGCACTTTTTTTTCAGGAAATGAGGGCCTATTTTCAGGGTGCGGCCCATACACGCGACATTTTTTTTTTTAAGTAAAAACGCACCAGTTAGCGAACGAAGGGCGTTTATTGCAGTATACGACATTTCTTGCGACATACGTGCTCAATCGTCGTCACTCGGCGAGTCCTCAGACTTGGAGTCCGAGATGAGATGGTGTGCTGCGAAGCGCCGTCACCCCACAAGCAGTCATCTTCCGTGCCATCCAAGCTGTTAGATATCCCGGCGACTTTAAAACTTCGGGACACAATGTCTGTCGACACTGAGCTCCACGCAGATAGGATCCACCCAAGTACAGTTGCCAAGGCTAGTCCCTTCACACGCAGCATGTCCGTTGTGAGTGCAAGACCATCATTCCGCACTTCAGTCACATAGCGGAGCAAGTCTTCTTCCAAATCGGGAAACTTGCACTGCTCTCCTCGGAAAGCGCGCTTAGTGCTGTTGGTGTTTCGCAAGGCTTCTTTTTGAGCACACCAACGTCGAACACACTTCTCGTCAACGTCGAATTTTCTGCCGGCGGCACGTTTCCGATGCTCGAGAGCATACTCGATCACCTTCAACTTATAGCCAGCGGTGTAGCTATTCAGGTACTTGCCCATCTTGCCAAAACGTGAACGCCGTGTAGAAAACAAGCTAGCACGAAGGTCATCGAACAGTGCAGAAAACTACAGCAAATGGCTGGCTGAACTGCACCACGACCTCCTCTATAAACTTACGACCTGCTCATCGGCGCTCCCCCTACGGCGGCGCGCGGTCCTGAAAGCTTGCGGATAGGGACCGAAAGTGCCGCCAGGTGCCGCCAGCACTTACCCCCATAGCAGACGATGCGGCGGCTTCGTTTACATTGAGCGCACGCTGGTCTTGGGTTCCTGGCGCACTAGTGAGCGCGTAATTATCGTCTTTTTTCGAGTTTCTAGCGTCTAGACTGACTGATTCACAGAGTTTTACCGTCTCAAAGCAACACTCTGGCTATGCGAAGCACCGTAGGTGGAGGGCTCCTAAATAATGTTGACCACCTGACCCAAAATCTAAGCGCGCGAAGGCCTTTGCATTATGTATCCGTCTACCGCGCGAGCAGCGGGAACGTGTAGGCAACAAAGAAATCAAACATAATATACAAAGAATGGCCTGCAGAATGCAGTCCTTATATTCCTGGCGTTATTTCGTGCAATGGTGCCCTACCTTATCGTTCTCTATAGCTGTATGTGCAAAAATAATTCGTCCAAGGGCTGATGGTGGGTTCATCTTAAAGCCCAGTTTCTGCAGGACTACGAAACACTGTATTCGACGCAAGCGGTCGCCCGAATATCAACTAGTATATCAGTTTACACATATTTTTTTTATCTACTCTCCTGTCTTCCTATATTTTAGTTTTTACTCAGGGCTGGGCAGAGATTCACAGAAAGTATTCCTAAATACAGATATCGAAATACATGTGCTGGGAGCCTCAAGCACAGGTTCTGAGATACATATGTGTTTTTGACATAACGGGATATTTCCGAAATGCTTTCGCAAAAAGACGAAAAAAAGTATACCGGGAATACAGATACAAGAATGCAAATACTAGAGTAGACATTTATTCTAGACATCAGATCTGTTTTGCTGAAAATGTTGGTGCGTTAATTGCACTTTAGAACAGCAGCTATACTCAAATAGGCTGTAATTTAGACAGCATCGGTTAAACCTCAACACAAAACTCGCGAAATGGCTTAGAGCCCTAAAAAAAAAATTTGCGGTGCAACACCTGCCGCGAGAGAGAGTATACTTTAATCGGCACTGGATGGCAATAACTGCTTCCGCAATTGTGCCGTCAGCGGCGTCGGACGGTTTATCAGATGGGCCATTCTGCACGCGTGGGGAACTCTTCGCCGCCCGCACTGTGTCACAGACCGGCGACGTGCCTTTTTGCTTGGATTAGGACAAAAAAAGTCTTCCTTTCCCCTTTTGAACACATTGAGTTCAGTTCCGACAAAAAAAAAAAAAAGGTAACGATATATGGTACCCGTGTCCTGCACTGTATCGCGATATATATGATCGATACGTACATCGTAGAAGTATATTTCACTACTGAGATACAAATACCATTTTGCAAATCACTCTCGATACAGAGATACAGATACTCAAAAGTATCTCTAAAATACTATTGAAATACTCTTGCTGCCTAGCCCTGGTTTTGCTCCTATCATTTTTCGTTCCATTGCATGCGGGTTGTTAACTTCTGTAGTATTCATTGTCACTCTCCAAGTTTCTTCATGCATGTTAGAACTGGCAAACTCGAATAGTTAATTACACTTTCCCATTCTGTGACAGTGGTAGTGTCAGCCATGGGTTAAGAATGCACCCATTCTCATTCTTTGGTAAATCTGCTAGACATGGCTCTCCGGTATACTTGACCTAGAGTACTCTTCTACAGATTCTCGTATCGAGTTGTCTGTCGCGAAACACTCTTTCGCTGGACATGAGTATATTTTGTCTTCTGCATATTCCTCTTCGACGCTACTTTAAACGCGTTGTCAGTTTAGGTCTGCGATATATTTGTTTTGCCAATTCGTCGCTATCATGCTGAAAGAGCGCTCGACACCCCGTTCTTCGATCAGAAATGACGGCTTTCGTAGTATCTCGTACAAATTTATACATAGGAAAATCGGGATGTCGCCTAATGATGCACCGGAACTCTTCGTATACATAGCTGGTACGAGTTAAAAAAGAAACCATAAACCTTTGAAAAACGCAGCAGCGCACCATTGGGGGAATGTACGCTACCTTTGCCTAGTTGCTTCTGATTGCGCAGTCACTGATAACACCAATAACTCTTCGAATGTCCTACTATACGCAAAGGCGAGCGCCTGGTATTAAAAAAGAAACCAACCCGAGGCATTGGGGGTAAGTTTGGGAACTGCTAATAACTTGCTTCTGACAGTGGGGGTCAGTTATTGGGGAACTAAAAAAAACTGATGCAGAGGTCGGAAGTTATAGAATGTCGTGAATGCACAATTTGCTAATAAAATGCATTTTGTTGAGGGACTAAAGAAGTTTGGGGAACTTTACCTTTAGGCGACACGGGGAGCGGCGGCATTGAAGTTTATAGAGGAGGTCGAATACTAGAACATCCGACTACTTATAAAAAAATCACCGGCGCGCATTTGTATAGAGATGTGAGAAGCTATTGCGCCCTTACGCGAGAAGCTTACACGCGCGCGCATGTTAAATTTTTAGCCCACTTCATCTTACGAATAAAATCAAAAAATTATGGGACCCCTTGCACGCGTTTATACGGTATTCTAGCGCTCGGGTTCTCAAACTGGGTTCCGCGGAATACAGGGGTTCTATGAAGGACATCTCAGGGTTCCGCAATCGGCCAGAACGAATGTAACCCACTCCCGTTTTACCCCCATTAACAACTAATTTATTTGTTTAGACAAGCAAATTTGCATTGCATTTGACGAAGCCGTTAACGCAGCATCCACACATCGGGCGTCTGCTAGAGCTGTGTGAATAGCAAAATTATGGGTGCGAAGCGAATTTGAATATTGAAGTGTGAGTGCGAATCGAATCAAATATTTTTCTAATATTTCTCGAATATTTTTTGTATACTTCGAAGCAAAATTGCAGTTAGAAAGGATTCCTAAGCATATTCTTATGAGATAGCAACATGAAAGTGTTTCTTTTCGCTAGGTTGATGAAGCACTGGAGGGGTGGTGTTTTATAGTTTTCTTATCAAGAATGAGGCAATGTAGAGGCCGAATTCTATTTATGTACATGATTTGGTACAACCAAAGTGTTGCTGACACACTTTACAAGTGATAGACAAAGATGCCATTTCCTCAGCCTCTCCTCCTCTTTCAACTGCTGTGGAAGGCCAACTGATGTGACGGACAAGGGTGTGCTCCCTTCAAGTCCAGAGTTCCAAATCTGCCTCATAGATGTCGATATATGAGAACATCTGAAATTTTGGATGCTAAAAAGCTTCGGCTTCCGATTTTTCGGACTTCCTGCCCAAGTTTCAGGTCCAAAACAGCGTTAATTGAGCCCCCACCTCTGCCACATCTTTCATCTCCATGTTGAAACTAGCGTTTTCTTGAGCGACCTTAGCAGAGCTTGAAAGGCAGTTTTGCCGCAATGCCGGGGTGTGATGAGGTGAAATATATTGAAAATCTAGGGGCCACTTCCAATCGGACTTTGACTGTCTCTTGGCAAAGTTCGACCGTAACGGAGCTTGAAAGGCAGCTTTGCCGCAATATCAGGGTGTGATGAGGTGAAGCATATCGAAAATCTAGGGACCACTTCCAATCGGACGTTAACTGTATGTGTTTTTGGGAAGTTCGAATAGTAAAATTCCAGTGCGAATCGAATCGAATAGCAAACCCTATTCGAAAAAAATATTCGAAATTTCGAATATTCGCGCACCTCTAGCTGTCTGCGGGTAGCGAGTGACCCACGTGGTAGCAGCACTAAAGACTTGTCGTCTAGTGCGCGCCAGAAAACTTGCACAATTTGCGGACCGGTGGTGACAGAACGCACGGAGCGCTGGTAATTCATGCTCTGTGAGCGTTCAAATCCGTTCATGTGACATTAACGGGCACCTTGGCGCCTTATTCGTAGCTCATGGTGCGTCGGCGACCACGTGGAACAGTTTTCATACACACGGTGATTTGCCACTGCTCGGTTTTTTAACCAAAACGCGCAACGATTGCTTTCATATGCGTAAGAGCTAGCAGGTGTAGCTTCATGCCGGCTGTGGGGCATACACAAGCATTTAGGGCTTCGCTTTACGACCGGTGTATTGGTCGACGGCCGTTTCGCTGTGCGACTGGCAGGCTTCCTTTTTTTTTGTTTTGCAGAAAAATAAAACTGCCCTCTGTACGTCCGGCACTTCGTTTACGTGAACACATTGCTTACGCTGCACGGTGTATGAAGCATGCAGCGTGTGGTCGGCAGGCGCTTTACGCGAGTCGCGGAGCAGTACGGGGAATCGCAATTCTGTGTATTATCGGGAGTTCTACATCAACGGCGATGGCCTTCAATATGAAAGAAAAGAGAACAGGCCAATGCGTGCAATACTGATGCTGTGGTTGCGCGCGTCAAGAGGCGTCATCACACCCCCCTCCCGTTTTTGATTGTCTTGATGCTCAAGAAAAAAAGTTAAGGGTTCCGCGCCACTCTGTAAAAACCGTCGGAGTCCCCCAAGGCCAGAACGTTTGAGAACCCCTGCTCTAGCGGTTTTGCACGAGAAGGCGGCAGCGGACTGATGCGAAGCGCGTCTGTCGTCCCCCAATCAATGCATACAGTACGCTTGCAACGGCACTACTTTTGCAGTACCATACACACACGTTTGACGAGATAGTGCGGCGAGGTTTCTTGACACCTGTTCCACACTCTTGAAAGCGGTCCCGCACGAGGTGGCAACAAACGGCTGTACAGTGCAGCTTTTGTTTTCGTATGTTAAAAGCGTGCAGTACACTTGACGCTATGCCAACTGCGCAGCCAAGCAGATAGCTAAAGCCACTTCTTGTGATGTTCTCCTGATAAAGAGCACCACTGTCCTACAGGAAGCTCTTGGGAAGCTTGAAAAGTTAAATAAGCAGACGAAGCAGACGTACAAAAGCCAAGGCAGTAATATGCTAGATCATATGACTGATCTTAAGCAGAGGCCTACTGCTATGTAACTTTAATTTTTGTGCAGTCACAATTTTTTTTATTGTTGATAAGTGTGATGCTTTGTTGTTTTTTGTTCTTTTTTTTTTCAAATGTTTGAGGTGAACTAGATTCCAGAACCTTTCTTCATGTCACTAATCCCGTTAATGGGGTTGGCAATCGCCGGGCGGATTCCAAGGGCGGACGTATCGGCCCCCAAAACGCACTACGAAAGCGCGGACAATTCAGAGTTGGTCCTATTGGTGCGCCAGCGAACGCCGTTTGTGGTCCAAAGACCGAGTCAGAGCCGAGAGTCAGTAACACAAACGAAAACAAAATATATTCGCAGTTAAGGCAATACAAATATCACAAACACATGCACTCTCGGCTGGTACCAGTTACAACTTCGCAATATAGCTCAGATGGTGTTTACACAACGGGAACCAAACAAACAGATCACATGCTACAAATGCAATCGCATGCATTACAATTATTCAAGGACAGTTAAAGTCCAGAATATACAATGGTGTATCCAGTCCACAATTCTTTGACAGTAATCGAATGCTTCTCTTCAAGGAAACACTCACGCCAACTCCAGCGGTGTCTGTCGCAGTTCAACCGTCGTCGTAACTTGTCACGGCGTTGACCTCTAATTCTTCCAGATCGACGATCGACTGACCACACACCATCATAACCACGTCTTTTTTGGCTAACGGAGCAGCATAACTCAGCATAACTTCACCATATCCCGGCGACCGACTCACTCACTCCTGCTGTCTTCTTCACTCCTTCACTGACTGTCTGGTCGTCGTTTGCGTGCTTTTATCCCCTCTCTCCTGGTTTCTAGAAGTGCTGGGAGCGTTCTTCGGTGTCTAGTACAGCCAATGTTAAGGAAAGGGCGAGAGCCTTCTCGTAGGTTCGAATCGCGGCGGCGGCGCTTGGCGATGTGTCATGCTTCTCTTCCAGATGTTTCCAGGCTTTGTCGGGCGTTTGATCACGTTGTCTGCGTCTGGCTCGAGCGGGTGAGAAGGATGCGGCGTGCCGGCGTCTTTTGTTGCTTGTTTTTTCGTCGTTCGTGTTTCTTGGGCGAGCGGCTCGCGCTGTTCTGTCTTGCAGCTGTTTGAAAGCGGCTGCGCGCGCGCTTTGTGGGCGTTAGTTTGTGACACTTCAATTATTTCATATGTTTGTTACGCATGCTAGGCAGGCTGCGGGGTAAAAGGTAGTTTAGTTCACACTTGGTGAAATCTGTTGAAAAAATCTTGGGCTATTTTAGTGTTGGGTGTATTCTAAGCCAATTAAAATATGTACTTGCACCCTCCAAGTTGCCAAAAATTATATTTTTCAAGCTCCTAGCACGACATATTAAATGCCACTAACTGCTCCAAATCGACGTTCTTCTGCTCCAGAATCGAAATTTTGCTGCTCCAAAAACTGCTCCCAATTCAGTTTCAGTCGTCTCACCCCTGTGAGTACCTAACAACCTGAAGACACTGTATTCAATCACATATGTTTGGGTTTACTAACTTATAAAATAAAACCTTTAGAAATCTGTAGCTCTAAGGATGCAGCTTTAAACTGCAGACATTGACGAATGAACTTTGCATTAGTGAAGGGCTTCAGATTAAATTGTGCTTCTCTGAAGCACACCAAAGCTCAGAATGCAGTCAGCATGATCCGAACTTAAAACCAAGTCTGTACAGTCTAACCCACTTATACCAATACTCAAGTGCCACGAAAATGTCATTGTTATAATCGATAAAAGGGACACTAAAGGCACTAAATCGATAAAAAAAGCAAAATGTCATGATCTCTCTTGGGTTCGCGGACGAGGGGGGCCGAGGCACTCGCGCTTAGGAAAGACAACTCAGCAGCATGACAGCGATCACAGTTACTGACAAAGATCTGCGCTTGTCTGTGTTTATTATGGTCATGACTGACGTTGCCCACTGCGCGTGGCAGGCCAACGAAGCTACGGTAGAGGGGGCACATGCTGTATAGCCACAGCCACATACGGTAGAAGCCACATGCTTGTAACAAGGGGGACGGCAGGCTGTTGTGAGAAAACTATAATATTGGATGGGATATGCCAACAGACATCAGAGATAAGGATGACAAAGCTGCCAATTTTTCGGACATGCTTGGAAGTTGGGACGCTTTCATGGGACCGCAACAAGTCCCATAGAGCCAATGTGTGACAATGTCTGAAGTTTCGGATGCGGAAACTCTTCCAAGTCTCAACTTTTTACTCAAACTGCATGTCTGAAAGGGCATTAACAGAAGCCACGCCGCTCCCGCACTGTAGCGGATTTCAAAAGTCAGCTTCGCAGCAATGCCACAGCACTATGCGGAGAAGCATAGCGTGAATCCAAAGGGGCACTGGGGGACGTTGGGGTTGCGGGCAGGGGTTCAGCAGCTTGAATGTCTCTTTTTATTCTTTCTTTTCAAAGATTTCACATTCCATTACTTTTGAGCACAGACATCCAACAGCCAGAATTCATTGTTATAACCGACAATGCATCATGCGGCCATTGCTATAAGCGGGCTATTTCACCATAGAAAACATACAAAAGTTGACGGTGCAGCAGCTTCTCATTGTTATAACCACATAGTGTTAAAACCGGTATTGTTATAAGTGGGTTCGACTGTATACACAGCATTATAATGCCATAACCACTGTGCCACCAAGGAAAGTCTTCAGTATGCAGGGGGCACTAGGGAGAAATATTAAGTGTGTAGTATCAGTAAACTGTGCTTCTCAAGCCACAAAGTCACCCTTACCATCACAAGCAGTCAGTTCAGGGCAGCTGCGGCTGCCCTGGACTGGCTGCTTAGGCCGTGACTGTTGAGATGTGGCCATCTTCCACAAAATAAAGTTAAAGTCTTTTCAATGAACTTGATGGTAGCAAAACTACAACAACAACAAAGAAAGTTTTAATTTCCTTTAATCTACCTAAGCATGTATAGAACACTCACGTAAAACCTGAAGCATTTTATTGACCCTTTTCGTTACAACTTTAGTAGTTTCAATCATGTCTTAAATAATCTACACACTCATTAAAAGAAAAAAGGAATGCTCTTGGTATTCGTGTTTTGTGTAAGACTGGATATACATTAGTACAGTAGAACCCCGCTGATACGTTTTTGAAGGGACCGTAGGAAATAAACGTAAGAGACGGGAAACGTAAGAGCCGAAAAACAGGAAAAACGGCAAAATATTTACTGGTACAGAATTTTATTTCAATTCTTACGAGCAGCACGAAAATTGGCGCGCTCAGCCGCGATCTAGTCGATGGATAGAAACGCGGAGCTTAGGACGGCCTTATCCACAGAAATGTAATCAACGTATGTGATTTTTTTAACACCAACAGCTGTAGGCATGAAAAAACTAAGCACACGCAATCACGACCGGCGCGGCGAGTCCGACCGCGAACCGCACGCACGACCATGCGAGCTCCAACCAGCTCGAACTCCTCCCGTTCTCCGACAAATAACGATGATGATGAGTCTACGCCAACGCGATGGCAGAAGTGAATGCCAATCTCGAAGGCCTTGCTTTCGCAAGCAATTACGTCATACACGCCATGTTTGTGCAATGCAAATCTCAGAGGCTATGCTTTTGTCAATAGTAAATGCCAATCTCGAAGGCCTTGCTTTCGCGAGCAGTTACGTCATAGACGCCATCTTTGCAATTTGAATCTCGAAGGCCATGCTTTTGTTTGCATCAATTGAAAGATTGTTGCTTGTGCCTCTCATGCGGCTAATATTACGGTCAAACGAGGCCAAGCTGCGTGAAAATGCGCCATGGCCGCTCTCTTTGGTAGTCACTCGGTCGGCTCCGGGCGCACTTCGCGACGTATCATACGGGAACGGTCCGACAGTTACGACGTAACAGCGGGGTTCCCAATACATTGTATCCTATGGGAGCTATGCCGGGACCGGCGGAAAATGACGTAACAGCCGGGAAAACGCAGCAGTGAGGAACGTAACAGCGGGGTTCTACTCTATTATAGAAACAGCTTTCAAAGGAAAGTATACCCGTGTGAGAGGTTGCAGTTCTCAACAGTGTAATAAAAGGAGCCCGGCAACTCCACACTGTTCATAGGACTGAAGTGCCTCACACTGAGTTCGGTCAAATAAACAGACACTAAGAAGAAGAAAAAAATTTTCCTGTACAGTAAAAGCTCATTAATCGGATTTCATGGGGCCAGAAAAAATGTCCAAATTAACTGAATGCCGAATTATTGAAAGCACCAAGAAAACAATGAACAAGTGTCTATTACATCAAGCATTTTCATTTTCTTGATGAATACGTAAATCCAGTACAGTGGAACCTCGACTATACGTCCCCCAGTTTTGTGACGACCCGCATTTTACAATGCATCGGTTTGGTCCAGGCAAAACCCCCTCAGAAATAATGTATTAAAAACCTTAATTATACGACACAATTTTATGCTGATCCCACATTCTTACGACGACTTTCCGATTCTGTCCGAGAGAAAAAATCACCTTTACTCGAATCACACGCCGACCAAATATTCGCGAGTGCAAAATAAGAACTTGCGCTTCCGTAGGTTGTCAATTAGAAAAGTAGAGAGTGAGACAGTATGCCTTCTTAGAATGGAAAGTTTATTCTCGTGGCAGTTCATGTGCTTCTGTGATCCAGTTTTCCTGGCTTTAAGATCGCTGCAGGATATGCCTCGACTGCGTGCATACCCAGGGTCGTTACCTAGACAAGTTCTATCCACACGGAGAAGCTTCAGCTGGCCGTAAAGCTCATCTTTGAGATCTGGATATTTTCATGTTTTGGGTCCGTGGAAACTTTTCCTGGTCGACATACAGCTGATCTCCTGCCTTTATTTGCAGCACCCGCAGTCGCAGGCCTTGAGCACGCAAAAGGACGCGACGCAGCTATTTTCACTGTGCAAAATAACTTTCGCTGGACATGAACATTCATAATAACAGCGGGACATCACCAGTTGCACTTCACAAGGGAACAAATACGACGCACACAGCTCAGTAGCGCATGAAAGCATCCTATGCGAACTCATGCTCAGTCGCCATTATGTGATGGCAATGACACTGTGTCTGACTCCTGACGGGAGGCTGTTGCTGATGCGGTTTTGGTTTCGTTTTCACGTGCAGGCAATTTTCGGACTCAGTTTATCGAGAGAAAGATGCGCACAGGATTCAGTTTTTTTAAATTAAGGATAACGATTCGCTCACACCTCCATTAACTAATGCTGCCATTAGCTGTCATTTTCAAAAATAATTTAATCTACCTTCCTTGGAGAAGCTCAAGGTCATGTCATGGGCTCTTGAGGCGGTCTGTTCCCCTTTTTTGGGCAAGGCTGATTGCCACTGCCAATATAGTTTTTTCAATTATAAGACGGTTTTGTGTGGTCCCCTTAAGATCATATAATCGGGGTTCCACTGTACTTATTTTTGCATACGAGCAGCGTAAAAGCCACAATTTTCATCATTTCAGGCAACTGATCGTTCGTCCATCACCATGTAGCAAGCGAGTTTTATTCCAGCATGCAAACCGTGGCTGAAGCTCTTTATCTTCAACAGCTTCCACTGTTGAGTTTTGTGACGTTACGAGTGCCCTGCTCAAAGCCAAAATGAAGCTATTGAGTGCCGCATCCGCTGTGAACTAAACCCTGGTCGCTAAAGACACGATCATAGCGTCCACGCTGTTCTGCCAGGGATGCAATCTTGTACGCATTCTGTAATAGAACGGAACGCAACGTCACGAGAGAACGAGACTGAGCAGCAGTCAATAGCCGAAGGGCAAGTGCCCCAGAAGAATGCGTCACGTGTTAATCGACTGCTGAGGGAATTCAGGAATGTTGTCAACGCACGAAGAAATACAGAATTATTATTTGGGGGCATTGTCTTTCAAGGCTTGAAACTGAAGAGCGTGATGACTTTAACAATTTATTTGTGTTACTGTCTTGAGTGGGCGCTAGGTGGTGTCACAATTTCACGAGACTTCCGGTAGGGACACTGGTTGCCATCTTCACAAACTCTCAGCATGGAATTGAACTAAACCAGAGACAAAGCAGGCTAATTCGCTTCTCCGGCCCAAGAGCTTTCATTTTGATCCAATCCAAGCCATCAGGAGAGGTTATATATCCATACGACTGGACGGAATGGTATCTGTGTTCGTTTGGTGCCCTTTCTTTGCCTAGCAGACGACAAAATGATCGACAGCACTGCCATTTCTGGTTGCTTATGCCACATCAGACCGTCACCCGAGCCTTGACCAATCCCATGTGGTGCAATAGAACGTACCATCACAGGGCGTGTACAAGGTTGCCCCTGAAGGTACGCATGCGGCCTACGTCCAAAGTCGAAGCGAAACTGCTTAGCACCGCTTTTGCTGCTGAATAAACCTGGCTTGCTGATGCACAATCATGGATGGCGGCTACGAAGTTCTGAGGGCATGCAGCGAAAACGAAACTACTGTTTGTCGCAGCTTTGACCCCACTCGCTATGGACGTAATCATAGATAGCACCAACGCAGCTCGTGTGCGCCGAATAAAGTCGAAAACAAAACAAGTTTGCCACAACTGCTGAAGCCTTAGTTGCCAACAACGTGATTGTGGTAAGATTGTGGATGGCTACCACGCCTTTCTGAACGCCCACAGCCATTTTTGGTTGTTTTTGCTCCTTTGCTTCACACGTTTGCGGGCACTTCATGCTTGGCGCACTCCGAGGATTGTCCGAATTAACCAGGGAATGGTCATATATGACCAAATTAATGAGAGTTTCATGGCATTAAACAATACATATGCTTGCTGGGACCAGTGAACACATCCGAATTATCCAATTCAATGGGGGTTGAATAACCAATCTTTTACTGTATTGGTAAACGACCCTTCCTAGCACCAAAAGTACCACCCTGGCCGTGAGAAGACAATTAGTGAACAAGAAAATGCACAAACACTTATGACGGCAATATTAACCGTAGAGTTCTCAAAGAATAATTTATCGGTATAAACTTGGTTGCTGTTGCACTTTAGAGTCTCTTTAAAACATCCTTGCAGAGTTTCTTGCGATACCCACTAGATATTTGAAACAACCTCATTTGACCCAAACGCTCACTTGGATAAAGTCCATTTGAGGGAATATATATTGTATTGCCAAGACCAAAAATGAAAGCTTAGAATAGAGAAAATGGCTCAGTTAGCATCCTTATGGAAGAAGCTCTTCATGGAACTTACAAAAAAGAATGTCCTGCTCTTAGAGTAAGGACCTTAACTAGTACTCCAGCACTCAGTTACATTTTACAGGTAAAATAATTTCACTGTAAAATAATTATTCACGACTGAAGCCAGCTATTCTGGGTCAAAGGTTTAAAGGGACACTAAAGGCAAATATTAAGTCGATGTGTATTATTGAAATAGCATTCCAGAAATACCGTAGTACTTTTATCGTGCCCAAGAAATGCTTAGTTTGAAACACGGTGTAAGAAAAATAATTTAGGTGTGGACACTCTTCGCCCGCCGCGAAGGAGAGCGCGTCCAGATAATGTTCGCCTTTAATACATGCGCCGGCCGCAGTTTCGTGCGAGGCGCTGCGACATGGGGGCTTAAGAAACCTATTGCGACGAGGCGAAAGCGCGTTTTTCTTCATTTTTTTTTCACTTCATTGCATTTTTTCACGGCGAGTTTTCATACGGCCATGGTGTAAACGGCGCACCCGACGCACATAGCGTCCCTAACAGCGTTGCGTACGTAAAAGCGCGGCGTCTTGCTTAGAGCGCGTGAGCAGTCTTTCTGCTCGCTGACTTCTCACGTGCGCAACGCCGTTACGGACGCTACGCACGCAGCTCGTCTTCTATAGTACATGCGCCGGCCGCGGTTGCGTGGGAGGCGCTGCGACATGGGGGGCGAGAGGAGGAAAGAGGCGAACATTATGTGGACGCGCCGTCGGGCGGAGTGTCCACACCTAAATTATTTTTCTTACACCGTGGTTTGAAAGAAAGTCATGTTTTAGTGGTCCGCATATCGTCATCTCAATTCAAATCGCCTGCCTCCGAGAATGACCGTGTGACGTAGCATTTGCCATGCCCGCCCTTTACTACTTGGCAGCCAGCGCACGTCCGGTGAAAACAGAACTTGCGCCGTTCTCAAGGGTAAATTCAAGTTCTTTTTTGTATGAATTAAGCTGAAACGCACAAGTTGCATTTTATGCCGTCTTGTAACACACTGCAATGTTCTTTTTTATTATGACTAGAATGACCACTAGTCATTACTTACACTGAGGATGTTCTATGTCATTGGGCTCTTGTTCCAGAATGTGGCTACTGGTCGTGCAAATTGTGTCCTGCACTTACCTTAATTTCTTGATTACTAAAGCATTTCTATGCATAATATTGATGTTTTAGAGGCTGTCAAGCATTTAACTTTCATTCTGACATCAAATGTTATTTGCCTTTAGTGCCCCTTTTAAGAAACTAAGGTGTATCCCATGCAGTTGTGATTATTCAAGCCCCCATTTTTACTTGAGGGTTGTGTAGCCTGAAGGATGAAAAGATTAATGCAGCAAGAACAGCAGCAATAGGGACATGCAGTCCAAAAGTATATTCAGCCTAGAAAAGTCAAAATACAAGAAAAAACATACCTACCCTCAACTCGATTTTCACGGGGTCACATGACCATATTTCACTTGCACTGGTGCTGCAAGGCACGACCAATGGAATGAGCTGAAAGGTACTACATAGGGGAAGCTTGCACGCCATTGTTACCTGTTCCATCCAGCGTAGTGATCACGCCACTACTGTAGTAACAAACAGTGTGGCACCACACTCCCCGCACTCTAAGAAAAAGGGTGAGACCTACAGCAACGTGTCGAGGCAGAATCCCTTTGAATGCCTTAACACTCATGAGTGCACAACACGAGGCTGTCCTGGAGAGTACACAGACAAGAAGAAAAACTTTCGCGTAACGGCAAACCTCGTGTGCACATTTTTCTATGCTCGGAGGCCACAGGCTGAAAAGCAGGCAGCACCCCTGCCATATTTTCAAGTTTTTTTTTTTATGGCACTACATTTAGCGCTAATACAAAAAGTACAGCAAACAAAGATTCCACAAACTCGAAGGGGGTACTGCATGTGCGAAATGAGGCAGCTCGCGAATGTTAAGATGCAAGGGAAAGAAACGAGAGGAGCTTTCCCTGTGGATATCCGACCCACGCAAGCAAAAAGCGAGAGGCAAAATCAGCCAGCACCTCTATGGTGTTCTTTAGTAGTCTTCCTTTTCTTTTTTTTTTGCAAGAGTGTGTATTTGGCATTCTATTGAAAAGCACGCAAAAGAAAACGGATAATAATCTCTTTTTTGGTGCTTTGTCTCGGTCACTTCTAATGTTATATTTATCCAATCAAAGGCCTGCGCTCTTCTCCGTTTCCGCCCGTAATAGTTATGGTGAGCGCCACTACGCGTTCGTGCTGTCGGCAGCGATGTAGCGATTTCATTGTGTGATTAAAATACTAAGTATATTGATACCTATGCTTTAACCCACGCTAAAATTATCCCCAGCCATCAGTCTATGCAACCCACACATAATAAACAGGTGCTAAAATGCGATGTAGGGCTCCTTTAAGAGTGGACTGCATTGTACAAGCATTCTCTCGCCCATGCAGTGGAAACTCTGGCCAGCACCCGCATCCGACGATGATCGTCGGTGGTAGCGGCCCTTCCCCGCTGAAGCGACACCAGGGTCAGCACTTCGGGTGGCGTCACGTGAGCGCACCACGGTCACAGCCGGAACAGCCCGTCTGCGATGTGGTCTCGAGCCACACCCTGCCGGTGGCCACGTTTGTCACCATCCAGGACCACGACAGCAGCTCCAGCGAGCCCGAGTTGGATGGTGAAGTGCCTCAGTCCGAAGAGGAGGTCAGTGTATAGTGGTCGCTGATGCTCACTTGTGCCAGTCGTGATATCCCAGTCGCATCAAATCTGAAAACAAAAGGACACACTGGTGGGCTAGTTTAGCAGCATATATAATACTCACGAATTGAAGCGTGACATTATTTTCTTTAGTACAATGACTTCCATGAGCAATTACTCGTGATAACTGCCTCATGTCGCTACAAACCTGGGCGCTAATGGTAAGTGTTCCATGCAAAATTATGCTGATATGGCGCAAACTGTACGTGCCGAAAATGGAAGTACATGCATTACTTAGTCCTAAAATTTCACGTTTCAATCCGTGAGTAAATTGGGCACATACAAAGTTTGACGGCATGTACAGTGGGCTAGTATGGCAGCATGCACACTGTAGCCATGTCCTCTTCTTTTCTGTTGATGTCTATATACATTTTGCACTACGGTGTACAGAGCTGAAAGCCGCACACTATACTTGATCACCTACTTGCAGACAATTGCATATCTGTAGCGTTCATTGAGTTTGCAAACTTTTGCACGACACTGCAAAACTTTACATGCAATCCTGAATGTAGTGTCCACTTGTTACATTTAGAGCTATATACGTAAGGCTGGCACTCGTGTGTGCACATGTTGGAGACGGGAAGGGATTGCAAAGACCTTGAAAATGTAGCACAGATTGGGGCGTGGTTCTACGCCAGATCCTCTAAATTTCTTTGTACGCTCGTTCAAAGCATGATGAGTACCCATTGGATTAACTCTTCATGTAACCACCACCACCACGATTACAGTGATAGTTTTTAATGATATATATCGGAGAGCAGCCACAGAAACTGATATTCTTTTTTTCCAAAACATGCAGTTTATGATCGAATCATGCAGATACGGAGCAATGTCCATATACACATCAAAGGCAAAGTTTACTAGTGACAATGCCATTGCGTGCATGAGCTCGGCTTCCATACCACTTTTGCAACAGCATAGTCAGCATTGTGCAGAGACGAATTTTCTTTCGCTTGAAGCAATTACTACCTGACCAATAGTGAGTGAACCACGGCACATGAGATGTGGTGCGAAAAAAGGGACGATTTACACTGAATTACATGAAGCAAGCATCTATAGTCTGTAGCAAAGAAGAGCTATCAACCGCGATTTCGCCATGTTTCTTTTTTAAATATCATTAGGTCCGGCCGCCGATTCTTCCAAACAACAAAGAACAGTTTATTTTAAACACCGCAAAAATATTTTTACACAATTAAATGTGGGGCAGAATCTTGTGCTGATTAAGCCTTGAAAAGAAGTTGATATTCCATGCACCAAGTGGCTATAAATAATAAGTATTTTACTAATTATTAACGCTACTTAGTACTTTGCAAAGTATTAGAATTAGGCTAGAAGTAATTATAAAATTTACTCGTACTGCATAGGTGACAGAAGTGCATCGAACCATTGTACGCAAGAGAAACAGAAATTTATTGTGCCTTTACCAGTCATAGGTGGCCATAGCTTTATATTACACAAATGTCACACTTGTGAACTCGTTTGTATTCTTATTTTCTTCTTTTCAGATACACCATCTTTTGTGCCCTACGTTTTATAGGTGTACTCAGTTTACAGTTTGGCATTAATGTACTAGCAAGATCACCTAAGCCCCAGTGGTTGAACCGGGAACTGGGAGATTCTTTGAAGCCCTTGAAGTGTTTCATTTCCAGAACATGAGCAGCAAGAATTCAGAAGTACGAGCGTCTAGGTGTAGATCTCTGTGAAGCTTCACGCACACACCTGCTCTCTATCGCCATTCTTGTACACAACACTACTGATGGGCCATCATGATCTACTTGTAGGAGTTGCCAATGAAGAGTCACATATCTGTTAAGCTTTTGTTATCGCCCTATATGCTTGAAGTGGTAACTGTTAACTTTTTCGCTTCAGGTTCAGTTTGGGTTCGGGTGCTTTCCAAGAATATTGGTTTGGGTTCAGTTCCAGCTTAAATTTGGGTTAGGCTCGACACTCTGAAAACAACTCAAACATCTCTAGTTTGGAATATCAGTGTTAGTGGTCCTCTAAGCCTTCACATATTGCAACAAATACAAAAGTCAATATTATCACTTCAGTTAGGAAAGCTGCAAATGCGGGCACTATGGTTAAGGTGCATGACCAGTGCTGGTCAGGACATGCAGTGCATAGAGCAGATAACCGGTTATCTTATTCAAATAACTGGGTATCAAGGAAGGTGAAATGCAGCGGATTAGTTAGTAGAATGAGAACGGCACATTTGCAGTTATGGTATGGTGCAGAGAAAGCTGTGTTTTTAGCGTGCAGCCCTTAGGCACCCATTCCTGCTTTCAGCGGCATCGCCGATAGACATGAAAAAGTAACAGACAGGCATGAAAGGGTTTGTACAGGTTTCAAAAGAGAAAATTCAAGGATATTCAAGGAATTTCATGGGCCTGTCACACGTTTTTCAAGGACTGAGAAACGGCATACAAATGAGGATTTTTTTTACTATAACGTTTCAATTCTGACTAAATTTATCAGACTTATACATATACTGTTGAAACTCGATTTAATGATGTCATCACCATGCTCAAATTACTTCGTTAAATCGAGATGTTTGTAAAATCGAGAAAGGGGGGTCTTCAGTCCTTCGAAACTTAAAATTGTTACACAGAGACACCCAAAATCTACCATGGCATTGCATTTGCCACTCACCCATGCATGTTCGTGCGAAAAGTCTGTCCAGGTGTCCCGAACATTGGGCCTCACATATGTGGTCTGTGCGATGCAGGCCAGGTGGACAGTCACGCTAAATATGACATGCAGGTGAAACACAAAGATGGGGAGAATGAATGCAGTGGTTGTGCGAGCAAGAAAGTTGCGAGGAGACGATCAGTGTCATCTGTCCCATAAATCAATAAATAACAAAAGCACATAGTAGTGTTCCTGTTGGAGCATCAACAGGAAGAATACACCACGGCCACCCATAGCACCATGTGGTACGTAACAGCGCAGCTGTTGAGTCCACTGTTCCGCGTGCATGTACGTGACGTGTAGCCTTGTCAAAATAAAACCAGGCTCATGACTATGGGTGACAGATGTTAGTACCCGTGCTTGAAAAAAAAAGGGCCATCTGTGTAAAAAATAGAAAGAAATTGGCGCTCCTTTTGACTAATTTATTTCAGAAAAACTTCATTAAATCGGTTTGGCTCAACTTTGGTTTCGCTAACTCGGGATGACAACAACGTTGAACCTTACGAGTAGCTGCTGGGGAATACAAATTCCTTCCTTAGATTGGGAACTACGCAAAATGGGTTTTCTCAGATCGAGTTTTAACTGTATTATTATACTGTAGAAAAGTCTAGCCTTGATGCAATCTAAAGCAGTTCCCAACACACATATTTTCAGGACAGGTGCTGAGACTTCTCTAGTATTAGCAAGGCTTGACATCGTTACAATGCACTAACCACATGCATGGCTCGTTTGACAGGGGAAAAAATCAGTATAAATACAGGAGACAAGAGTGAAGTCGTAAGGAGATAAGTAGAAAAAGATGGAGAGACAAGATGCACTGATGGGTGAGGAGTGAAATGTAAGATAGGACAAGGAATGAACGAACAGAATACATGCAAACACGTGTATTGTATCTGAAATGAAGAGTTTGTTGCATCGACGCCAATCTACAACAGATAACTGGTCGCACTGTGTTTTGGACTGCACTGGTTCCAAAATTCAAGGGTTTTCAATGACAGAATACCATTCCAGGACCTTTAAGGGCCTTGAAAATGTACTTTGCAAATTCAAGGGTTTTCAAGAACCTGTATGAACTCTGCGTGAAGAAATAAGATGAGAAAAAAAAATACTCAGGATCGAATGGGATTTGAACTCGGGCCCTCTGCATGGCAGTTCAGTATTCTACCACAGAACCACGCTAGTGCTTGAAACTCATTTGCAAAAAGACCCTATACAGGTGTCATGTTGGGCAAGGAATCGGGTAGAAGGGACAATAAAGGCAAATATTAAGTCGACGATGATTGTTGAAATAGCGGTCCAGAAACCTCGTAGTGCTACTTTTATGCCAAGGAAGTGCTTATTTTGAAATAAAATCACTAGAGCTGTGCAAATAGCAAAATTTTGGGTGCGAAGCGAATTCGAATATTGAAGTGTGAGTGCGCATTGAATCGAATATTTTTCGAATATTTCTCGAATACTTTTTGAATACTTCGAAGCGAAATTGCAGAAAAAAAGTTAGAGAGGATTCCTAAGCATATTCTTACGAGATAGCAACATGAAAGTGTTTCTTTTCGCTAGGTTGATGAAGCACTGGCGGGGTGCAATGTAAAGGCCGAATTCTATTTATGTACATGATTTGGTGCAACCAAAGTGTTGCCGACAACACTTTACACGTGATAGGCAAAAATGTAATTTGCTCAGCCTCTCATCCTTTTTCAACTTCTGTGGAAGCTCAACTGATGTGACGGACAAGGGTGTGCTCTCTTCAAGGCCAGAGTTCCAAATCTGCCTCATAGACATTGATATATAAGAACATCTGAAATTTTTCATACTAAAAAGCTTCGGCTTCCGATTTTTCAGACTTCCTGCCCAAATTTCAGGTCCAAAACAGCATTGAGCCCCCACCTCTGCCACATCTTTGATCTCCATGCTGGAACCAGCGTTTTCTTGAGTTAGTACATTTGCGACCGTAGCAGAGCTTGAAAGGCAGCTTTGCCGCAATACCGGAGTGTGATGAGGTGAAGCATATTCAAAATCTAGGGACCACTTCTAATTGGACGTTGACTGTGTCTTGGCAAAGTTCGACCGTAACCGAGCTTGAAAGGCAGCTTTGCCGCAATACCGAGGTGTGATGAGGTGAAGCATATTGAAAATGTAGGGACCACTTCAAATCGGACGTTGACTGTCTCTTGACAAAGTTCGACCGTAACGGAGCTTTAAAGGCAGCTTTGCCGCAATACGAGAGTGTAATGAGGTGAAACACATTCAAAATCTGAAGGGGTCACTTTCAATCGGACGTTGACTGTATTTGTTTTTGGGAAGCTCGAATAGTAAAATTCCAGTGCGAATCGAATCGAATAGCAAACACTAGTCGAAAAATATTCGAAATTTCGAATATTCACACACCCCTAAAAATCACGTTTTAGTGGTCCGCATCGCGTTAGCGCACTTCAAATCACCCGCCTGAAATCCGACTTTCATACGTCACTGCTGCCGTGCCCGATGTTGCCCGCCTTTACTGCGCGGCCGCCGACACTAGTAGCAGCAGAGCAAAAGTAGTGGGACCCACAGCAGCAACAACGGCCATCGAAGCTTGCCGCAATTGCCGCAATGGATGTGGACGGAGAACTTGACAACGATACATTGGCTCGCGACACTGGGCTCCAATTCAGTGAGAGGGTTCATTCCGCGGCACCCAGTGAAAAGACACATCAGTTTTCTTGCTGCAGCACTGGCGTTGTGCACCATTCGGGCATCCGGCAACATCACATGCATGCGGTATTTTGTCGAACTTTCTGTCAGAGCGACTTTCACGAGCGCACAAAACACACCACGCAGCAGTACGCGATCCCGAAACTACCGCTGAGACGCGACCACGTGAGCGAAGCGGGGCGCCGGGCGAAGCGCAGTTCGGCGAAAACGAAACCTTTGAACCACGCGCGCCGTTCCCCATGGCAACGCCACAGAGGTTCTTTTTTCCATGAATCAAACGGAAAGGAACAAACAGCATTTTATTACATCTTTTGATGCACGGAAGGTTCTTTTTTTATTGCTGCTAGTTTTATTACTAGTGATTTATTGTAGGCAGACTCTCATACGTCATCGGGATCACTTCCAAAATGTCCCACTCGTGGCGCTCATCGTGTGATACATTTAGCTTAATTTCTCGGTAAGTAGGGCACTGCTGTTGATAATATTGCCGTTTTAGAAGTTGTCATACATTGAGCTTTCACTCTGACATAAATTGTTATTTGCCTTTAGTGTCCCTTTAACCTATGTAATAGAGCGTGGCAAAAGAGTAAAATAACGACCAGTCATCATACAACGCTAATTGTGCAATGAGTGTGTGGTTGAAAGCTTCCCACCCACTGCAAAGCCAAACCTTCAAACACAGTTGGCCTTGCCCCAACACGAAGCTGAGCTCAGAATTTGCATTAGGCAGTATCATAATCGTCAGTGAATTTTTTACATACCTACCTTCATGTTTTCACCCATTTAGCTGCTTTGGGAACTAAATTTCCCACTCTCATCTTGTCAGATTTTTTTTTTTTTTTCGAGTATCTCTGAAGTGCTGGAACCCTGTAAGGGTGCTGGGACCAGGATAAAATTGGCTGATAGAAAACTAGAGATAAGACAATGATTGTTTACCATTAAAAGCTATTGCAGAAGCCTGTCCCAAGGTGCAGATATTTCTTACAACTTTACCTGCATAATCAAATGACGAATTTACAAATAAATTCATCATTCATCAAATAATACAATAATGTTCTTGCTGCTACAGCTTCATTCGTATCAAGTTCCATTTGTGTGGTGTGCTGCCCCCTGCCTTTTTCACTGATCAGTGTTACAGATGTCTGCGCACTTATAACAAAGAAAACTCGCGTTCTTTAGACAACAACACGACCTTTTCATCACTGTGATAGTCCTTTGGAGGCACTGGTATAATTGAGATCAAAGTACTCTGAATAAGACTTGTTAAATGGTTCTTAAATTTCTGCATTTCTCAAAAAACATGCAGGTCCTTTAAAAAACACTGGTCCACCATGCTGTAAAACAAAGATGCGTGCAACAGAGATATTAAAAAGCATTGTCGTAAGCACAAAACCTGCCAAGAAATTTGTCTCCAAGTGAACGGCATGAGTAGTTCACAAATGTTGCATGTTCACAAGTTATCTTGAACACGATTGAGTCCTCTGCATTGACAGCCAGACAAGTATACTCAGGCACGGCACTTATAGAGTTGAGCTGGTCAAGTGATAGGGTTATAATTCAGTGGCACGATCTTGTAAGCGTTCCTAAAACGGGCGGAGGCGGTCCGTCCGTTTGAGTCGCACGCGGTTGGTCAATAATAATAATAATACATGGGGTTTAACGTCCCAAAACCACAGCGGTTGGTCAATGTGAGCCGTGACGAGTGCCGCAATGTTAATTGTCACGTGTCTGCTTTCGGACGGAGGCGAAAGAACGGTCGGAGAGACCGTCCGAAATGAAACGGATTAAAATGGCTGCCAGACGGCTTGGATTGGACTGAAACGCAGGATTGAACCGGATACTGCGGATATGCAAGAAACCGTCTTGAGTGCCTATGTTTCAATCCAATCCAAGCCGTCTGGCAGCCATTTTAATCCATCCGTTTCGTTTCGGACGGTCTCTCCGATCGTTCTTTTTGCCTCCGTCCGAAAGCAGACACGTGACGCCACGGCTCACGTGACAATGTCGCAGCGCTCGTTACGACTCGCATTGACCAATTGCGTGTGACTCAAACGGACGGATCGCCTCCGTCCGTTTTAGGAACGTGAACAAGATTGTGCCACAGAACAGTAACACCAAGAAGCACACGGACGGCAACAGATCGATGTGACACAGCGTAGCGCTGTGCTCAGTCGCCGTCTGTGTGCTTTTTGGCGCTACTGTTCTGAATTACGCACTACCAACTAGCCCATCAGCCTGTCCTTTATAGGATGAGCTGATCGACAAGTGTTGCAGATGGTACACCTGCAATTTGAGCACGCTGTGCATGTCTGCATGTTGTGCTATCGCAGAATGTATAGCTCGACACGCATTTACCAACCAAGAAATGTGTTGTTTGTGCAGTTGCGCAAGGCCTTCAGGAACCAAAGTGCAGAGCTGCGGCGGCTGCGAAACCAGCTGGCCAGCAAGGACAAGAAAATCCAAGAACTGGAGAGCCAGCTCCAATTACAGGCACACAATGGCGGCTGCTAGGAGGCGCCACCTGTGCCAGGCCACGAAGCAATGCCACGTGTGCACGGAAGACTGTACAAAGCCTCCCATCTTGGAAGCAGTTTCTCACAACAAGCTAAAATGCTGCCCACTATGTCCTTCGCAGGCTGCCTTCCTTGTAAACACAGGCCTTAGATAAAACAAGCTGTGCAATGCTCTTTGTGCAGGGAACTACCGCTTGCGCTTTGCGAGGCATCCACGTTAACTGGGGTGGTACGTGGCCTTCTAGAATGCAGCGCTCGTTCTTTGCCCGACGTTGGATGATAAACTCATTCAAGCCCACCAGCAATGTCTGGCTCGCATATGTGCAATCTGCTCGCGCCGTATAAGAGCTATGTTGAAGGTTAAGCGAGCCGGTACGGCACCTCGATGAGAGATGGCGCAAAAGACCACGACACATGAGGTACACACACACCGCACTTTGCGAGTGCATGCTTGAAAACGCTTATCGTCCTGTGTCCTGCAATTTCTGTGCCACCACTCGTCAAGGCATTAGTGCGAAGCCTCAGATAGGCATTGCGCGAGTGCATAGCTGCCGTCACGAAATGTAGGCGTGCGAATCTGTTAAGAATGTTGTTTTGTTTCCTTTTGGGCGCTAGTGAACACGGGAAATAATACCGTGAGCATAACAAGCTATACACTATAGAGGAAAAAGAGTTCAACTGGTTAAAACTTAACTTCAACACCATTGCTGGAGCTCTACGTATACTGAGCTACTATATTTTGTCAATATTCCATTTTTTGTCGCGGTGTACAGTTGTGTGTGCCAGTATTGTTTTGTATAAACATGTTAATGCTAAGTCAGCAGTGCTGTTAAGAGCTGCATGAAATGTGCTCGATTGATGGTTGATTTTTTTTTTCTTCGGCAGACCACGGTCTATTACGAAATTTCTATGCAACTTCCTTTGGCTTGGCAAATAAAAGCTTCTCCAAATGGGTTGCGTGTACATTTATTCATTGCCTACAATTGCTGAACGGAACAGGTGAACCACCTCTGCCATCGTCAACCTCCTTACGTCCACTTCAGGATTAAGGCCTCTCCTGATGGATTCCAGTTTGTCCTCCCTTTTATGGGCAGATTCCATTCTATGCCTGCAAATTTCTCAATTTTATCACCCCATTTATCCCTTGTGCACCTTCGGCTATGTTTCCCACATCTTGGTATCCATACCATCACTGTTGATCATTAACTCTACCACAAGCCTCTTGTACATAAAGCCATTAAGCAAGTACAGCTGAAACTCGATTGAATGAAGACCATGCACAAATTATTTCATTAAATTGGGAAGTTTGTAAAACCGAGAAAGTTATTTCTCGGTCCTTCAGAACCTAAAATGGCAATGCAAATGCACCCAAAAGCTACCTCGGCCTTGTATTTTCCCCCAATCCACACCTGCGCGTGTGAAAAGTCTGCAGAGGCCGCCCAGACATGGAGCCTTCCACGTAAGCTGGATATGGAGCGCCTCACGTTCGGCCAATGCATTTAAGGTAGCCGGTCACATGAAGCTATGACTGTGATTGTGCGTGCCAGCCAAGCAAGAGAGTTGCAAGGAGGTGATCAGTGCCATGTCGCATAAACTGGGCAGTGAAAATGTCTTTGTTAGATAGGGAACATTGTAGAATTGGGTTTTGTACATATTGTACATACTTTCCTTTTAGTAACTACAAGCAGGTACTCGGAAGTAAGGATGGTTTTCTTATTTGAATATTCCTTAAAACATCCTCAGTCTTAAACCTGCAAAGTAGCCCCCCCCCTCCAAACCCCAGGATGCAATAGGCTCACCCTACTGCTTCGTTCGTTGTCCAAACATTGGCAATTCACATGCTTGCTGGCACGACGCTTACACATTATGCGGAGGATTCGGCAAGAAACGAGGTACAGAAAACTCCAAGAGAGAAAGTAAAGCTGAACAAGGTGCAGAATCGGCAAATATAAACTAAAGTGATTGTAGTTATGTTTGCGTTTTCAATAGAAATTGCTGTTATTTCATATATCCATCACGATAGGCTGTTTATGAATGTGTGAAATTTCCAAATAATTAAAAGCTCCTGCACATTCCACAGCGAAAAAGTTGTAGTGTTAGGATGTTGCATTGTACATGGTATTCTAGCAAGCCATGATAACTACAGAGTAACTAGACATATTTACTGTGTACATGATCATAATGCATTTTTTTTACAAGAAGCATAAATAACAAACTTAAAGCACATGCATAAGTTAATAACAGCTGCAAAGTGTTGCAAGAAATTAAAATGTCTATCATTTTATCATTGCTGCTGCTAGTCGTATGCTGAACATACCATTGTCTCTAAAAAGTGATGATCATTCAGAAAATGTTGCGCACCACAAGTTAGTCACTATAAAATTGAGTATGAAGAGGGTTGAACTCGCCTGAAGCTCAATGTCTTGCTCTCTCTTAGTCATCACTGGTCACAACTGGCAGGAACAAATTATGTACACAAATGCATACAAGTACCTGAAGGGGACAGACGGTGTACGCACACACATCCACAGACATGCAAGCATACATACACTCTCAAAGTGGTGGCCCTCGCTGCTTGCTCTTTTACCTCCTCCACACCTGGAAAATCTTTTTTCAGGTCAAATTTCCAGTTTTGCAGACAATTTGCAAGTCTACGAGATACATGGAGTCGGGAGAATGAGATTCCATCGTCATCTCATTTTCAATGGCCATCTCAGTACTGTGCGGCTGGGAGTATAGTTGTGTGCACAAGGCCTTTGCCTGACTTTCACTGATCAGGTTATGCTGTTCAAAATGCATCATGCAGCAACTTTGGCACTTCACCATAAAGAATGCTAATTGACAGCCCTATACACTTGCCAACCCGTTAATGTTAAAGGGTTCATGAAGCACCCCTTGGGCTGGTTGAAAAAACACATCCTGCGGAAAGCTGACACGGCTATGAACTGCTCTGCCAAATATTACAGTCGTGCGCGCCGCGTAATGGCCACAAACGGAGCGCGAAGTTGCCATTTCCCCAGGCACCCTCTTTTCAAACAGAGGCCGGTTCTCACTCTCGTCGGTGGGCGGGGCGTCTGTCCGTTTACGTCGCGGATCTGTCAGTTTACGTCGCAAGAGACATAGCATGCTTATTGGCCGATAGCTGACATAAATCGAGAGCGGCGTTCGGATCAGATGCGCTTCTTGCCGCGGGGTGCCGCCACTTGCCGGCGCCGCACTCCTCAGTACACGGTAGCCGCACTCGCGCAAGCGAATCACAGCGGGAGAGCGATCGCGTTTCATGACGCGCGCTGACGTAACTTCTTTCCCTCATGCCATCCCTCCCTGTCTAGCTTCCAGTGCGCTCGTCGGCATGAGAAAAGAGAGAAAGCGCTGGGAGCGTGCGCCAAACCCCCGTAACTCCGCTGATTCTTGACGGATTCGAGAAATTTTTGCGGCAATCGATTCGGGAGGCAGTACACTCCGATACTGAGGTCATTAGATCATTACTTGGAAAAGTGGTTCATGACCCCTTTAAAACCTGTGAAATCCTAGTCAACAGGTAGAGGAGGGAAATGTTGACGCACGCATTTTCTTAAAACTTTCTAGTAAAAATTACCATGGACAAGCTGGCTTCATCCGTGCCTCAACAGATGGCAGCCCACTTCATGCTGGGTAGTGAAAGCAGAAGAGAGTTTTGTTTGCGTGGAGGAATTGAAGCATGTTGGCAACAGAAGTCTACATTAAAAAATTAAGCAATCTTTTTGCTAGAATTCAGGATAGCAGCATTGCAACAAAGGATTTAACAAAAATTACATTTAGATGCAGTACACAAGCAGCAGCAAAGCAGGGAAAACAAAGACCAGCAAGCAAAACATTTTTGTGTTTAGATCACGGCTTCATTTCTGGCTTTGCTGCTTATATTTTTGCCTGCTTCAGGAACTTGTCTGCATAATCTTCCTCAAGGCAAGCATCTCCGCCTGCACCTTTCCACCGTCAGCATACTTCCTAGCAGAATTTTCATGCAGACTGCAATGTGCAAAACTTTTTCAGGAACGTTGGAAAGAAAACTGCTCTGGTTTGACCCATGAAGGAGCGTGAAAAAGTGGCGGAAAAAAACTTGGGAAAAATTGAACCTGTGCTCTGTCTATACTCAGCAGGGTTTTTTTTCTGTTCCAAGAACAAAGAAGGTGAACCAACTACCCTACACTAAAATGTTACAACATTTATTCTACACAAACATTGATGCAACATTCATAAAATTATCCTAAATTCAAGAACTCATTTCAATGTGTTAACAGCCAACAGATGGACAATTTCTCTGACATTAAAAAAAGATTGAAGGACCTTCTTATATATACACAGCATTCCCCAATGTACACATCGTGATTGATACATACGGCATGAAAAAAACAAAACATGAGGGTGCTGCTTGGCCAGCTCACGGTGGAAATAAGTGTGCCGTATGCACACATGCTAGCCCCCTGTCAGCATCTGCAGCCCCGCGCTCCTCCCTCGCAACTCTCCTCTTACCTCAGTAACAATATTCTCTTTGCCTTTGAGTCATCCCTTGTATGGAGGTTGGCGATGCAAGACATCAAACCAATACCGATGTTGGCATTAGCAATGCTGGACCTGACTTCGTCGTAACATTACAACACAGGTCAAACTTTGCTTACTCACATATGTTGTGCAGCAGTAAATTCTATGTGGTTTAATGTGCTTTGCAGAACAGCAAATTATTTGGGTGCTTCGATGTTTGACAGTACGTTTTCTAGGATTGGAAGTGCTTGTACATTTGCATAACAAGCAAATTACCAGTTAAAAGAGAGTACTCTTTAAGACGGCTATAGCATTGAGACGGGGAACAGCAAAAAAAAAAAAAAATTAGACACCATTGTGACAGTAGCCACTGTTGCATAATACAGTCAGTGTATTTTATTACAGGTCCAATCATTTCACCCTGCCCTTCAGGAAATAGTTGGGTGGTACTGCACATCAATGTTCAGTTCAGTGGTTCAAACACAACACACTTCGCACGGCCTCACCAATTTCAAGAAGTGAAGGCAACATTCTCCAGTCCCAGTTACCGAACTTCTTGCACCTCTGGAATTGGTTGGCACCTCCTTTTGTACGACCCTGCAAGTTCCAGAAAAAGGAGTGACAGTTCAAGCCGTGGCACTATAGGGTGGCATCTCAACAACGCCATACATCTGAGGAGCGGACACCTTTCCAAACCTCTTGCTTTTGCCAACAGGAGTGCTAGTGTGCTGCATGAAGTTGCATCTTTAGTGCCTGTATACGAGCACTTGCAGTTTCCATATTACTGTCACTTGAAATACAGGGTTTGACGGTAACCCGTCTGGTCGAGAAAATTCATGGCGGAAATAACAAGCCGAAACGTGGTTTTTGTTTCAACGATTGGTTGGCGCTTGTTATTTGTTTCTTTGTGAACAAGGCCCCCATAGCGGGGCTGAAACGTTTATGTTTTAATGATTGGTTGGCACTTGTTATTTCCTGCCATTACTGTCACTCGTGCTAATGCTATTAATGGTGGAAAAGTGAAAATGCAGCTAGAAATCGCCTATCAAACTCGCTTTCAGGTTTTAATGCTGTGGACACCAGCATCGTACACCCTGCAGCAAAAGTTTACGGGACATGAAATTTTTTAGAAAACTATATTTGCGCTTTGTCTAGGAGCACAGCCTCCAATTAAATGTTCCAGCCTGTAGCAGTTCTTGTGATCTATACAGTTACCCATTAGATTAGAAGCGTCATGCACTAACAGAACAGAAATTAATGTTTGCAGTGGAATGATAGCTAGTACAGTGGAATACAATGTTGCAGTAGAATAATAAGGTTTGCAGCTCAGCACTTTTATTTTTATGCACCAGCCTCAGTAATAGCATCTGGCAAACAAAATATTTAATCTTCCTGCGTAAAGAGCAAATTAATACAGTGGTAAATTAACTGCTAATCATATCCAATGATGCACTGCACTCGGCCAATCTGCAGTACACCTGTGAATAAGAATGTGGTAGTTGCTCTCCGATACCATAAGTGCCAATTTTGACACATTCGCACAATTTATAATTACGACGTACGAGTAAACCTATCTGACGTACGGCTAGCATGTGCTCCCTTGCTCAACAGCATCACAAAAACTTTTCTTGATCCCTCTCGAAAGCACAGTTCGAAGATCAATCTGCAAGTGTGACTGTAAATTGTTGAAGACCGCCTCCCATGCTACATCCCACATGCGACTGGTAAGCCATGTGAAAGCTCAGAGATCATTGTCTCTATCACCAGGTGTTAACTGTGCCTCCCTTGTAATCACACAAGAGTAAAAATTTCATATTCTGGACCAGGGGTCTGCAACCTTTGGAGGCAGAGGGCTGAGGTGCATGAAGACGACACGGCATGGGCCAAACGGCCAATCGGGGGGGGGTGCAATAATGCAATAAACTGGAATAGAAATCACGTTTATTTTCAGCACGCATGTCACAGGTTGCAATGCACAGACATATGTCACAAACAAAAACCCCTTTTGAGGTCAAAGCGGCCATGTTGGCCTCCAGGTAAGAAGTGACAAGGGAAGGGGGTGGGTGGTTCCGACGTTCTGCCGGGGGCTGCATAACACTGCTCCTTGGGCCACAGGTTGCCGACCTCTGCTCTAGACCAAGAGCACCCAAGGGGCCATGGGTGGGACCCCCAAGTCCAGGGCCCCACTGGCTATGGCTGCACACTGTACATGACCCAAGAGTACCAACTGCACCTCCAGGTCTGAGCTGGCAAGCTGTTCCACTGCTACATACTAACTTCAATTTTCTTGCCAAGGAATATTGCTGGGTCCTCGGGCTTTTTATTACACCCCCATCTTGTAAGTTCTATCAAAAGGTCTACTTTGGGGAGAAAGAAAATCTTGAGAAGAAGCCAGTTGCCAGCAATCCTTATTTGTACAGTTCCACACTGCCTCAAGAAGGTACTATGGGCCAAGCGCGGCGTTAGTGTTGTATTCTTGGAGAGGAACAAGCTCTGTAGAACTTGTGCTGCGGTAGGAAAAAAGGTTGATGGTGTTGTGCAAGCATGGCATGCACAAAGCAGGAAGCACTGAGAGAAATTGAAAAACTTCAGGTGTCGCACCCTTCCCACGCCTAGACAATTTCTCTCAGTGCTTGATACTTGGTGCATGCCACCGTTGCACAACACCATCAACCTCTATTCCTACCGCAGCACAAATTCTACAGAGCTTGTTCCTCTCCAAGAATATGACACTAACACCATATTTGGCACATAGTACCTTCTTCAGGCAGTGTGAAACTGTGCACAACCAAGGATTGCTAGCAACTGGCTTCTTTTTCCTCAAGATTTCCTTTGCAGAGCCGACCTTTTGATACAACCTTCAATTTGCAATGAACTCTTTCACACAGCTACCTTGGAACTGCACAGCAACTCATTAATGAAAAATGTAAGCGAATCAAAGGGGCCATATTGATTATTGAACAATTTTTACAGCATTTAGCTGCAAATGTAACGTCAAAGAACAAAATTTATTGCGACTAAAAAAAAGATGCATATGTTAAAATATTACAAAAAAGAGATACAGCAGTACGTGCATTTGCCAAGGCCCACTTTATGAAAAAGAAACTGAGTTCTTGTGCAAGCGAACCTTCTATCCATTACACAGCAACGAATTAAACTTTCTGGGAGGAGACTTTTGATTGTGCCTGTTGAACATGTGCCGAGCTCTTGTTCTAGAAATAAATCCTTCGGAAGTGAGCCTGCCCTTGTTGCCACTGGTCCTTGATAATTTGCTGCAACATAGCTTTGGCAAGAGAGTACTACTAACTTAAGTGGTACCTGCATACATCCTCACCAGACCAGGACTGGACAGTTGATGTACCGGGTGCTGAAATAAAAGCCCCTCCTAGAGGCACAGCAAGCCAGTCAGTCAAAACGTTTGTGGATTAGCGAATTGGTACATTTGTTTGGATGGTCAACGCAGGACGTGTAATTGGTATCTAAAGTTTTTAGGACTACGGGCACAACGAAAGGTGTCATCCACCATTTGTAACACGAAGACAGAAAGAAAAATCTAAGAATTTCTCAGGAAGCTTCCCAGCTAAAGAATTAGACCTTGTATGTGATTTGAATACGGGACCTATGCCTTCCTGAAGCAGTACAAGCTATCCAGACATCCGTCCCCTGCTCGAATCCCAGAACAGGTAGAATTTTTCGTGAAACGTGAAGCTGTGAAATCTACATAGCCTTTTTAGCCTCGTGTTACCATTTAGTGAATCACTGTTTTGCACTTTCACGGAAATGTCCCCACCTCCGAACTCGATACCAATTACACATCCCACGTTGATCATCCAATACATAATGCTTACCACATCCCAGCTTCCAGATGACTGGAAGATTGCAAAAATAATACCTATTCATAAATCAGGAGAACAGTCATTGGTGTCAAATTACCGGCCGATATCCCTCACTAGCATTTCATGTAAGCTACTAGAGCATATCATCCTGAAACACATAACTGTTTTTCTCGAGAAAATAAAATTTTTGTCTCCTAACCAACACGGGTTTCGTAGTGGCCTGTCCACTGTTACGCAGCTAACGGAGGTAGTTCATGATCTAGCTTTCACCATAAATAATCGCGGCCAAACAGACATGATCTTACTTGATTTATCTAAAGCTTTCGATTGCGTATGTCAAAGCAAATTACTAATAAAATTGAAAAGTGCCATAGGAGAGGGGTTATTGTTCTCTTGGATAGAAAGCTTTCTTACAAATCGCTCACAGTTCGTGCTGTATGAAGGTCACATATCAAACATAGTCCCCGTAACTTCTGGGGTCCCTCAAGGTTCCGTCTTGGGACCACTATTATTTTTAATTTTCATAAACGACCTCGCGTCAGACATTGACTGTAATATCAAGCTGTTTGCAGACGACTGCATTATTTATAAGGAAGTAACCAGCTTCACAGACCACATTAACCTCAATGAGTGTCTGACTAAGCTAGCGGATTGGTGCGCTAAGTGGCAAATGTCCATTAATGTGAAAAAATCCGCAGCTATGATGGTAACACGTAAGCAGAATCCATCACAATTCATTTACACCATTCATGGTGCACCACTGACTAATGTTGTGCAGCATAAGTACTTAGGCATTACATTAACATCTGACCTGAGATGGGATACACACATAGCTAACGTCACTGCGGCCGCACTTCGTAAACTTTTCTACCTAAAAGAAGACTTAGAACTGCACCAGCGCCCGTAAAACTCTTGGCTTACACCATGTTCGTAAGACCAGTATTAGAATACGCCAACGTAGTTTGGTTTCCTTATTCACTAAGTAGTATTAGTAATTAGAGGCAGTACAACGCAAAGCCATACGGTTCGTACACAACAAGTTCAAACGTACAGATTCTCCCACTAACCTTCTGGCTTCATCTGGCATTGATAAACTAGCTACTAGGGCAAAAGAGGCGCGCCTGAGGTTCTTGTACCAGTTGTTACATGGCCACTACAAGGTAGATGTCTCTAAGTACGTCACATTTTCACAGTCGCGCCCTACCCGTCATAAGCACAAATACAGTCTGAAAGAATATTCCTCAAAGAGCGACGTTTTTGGAAAATCGTTTTTCCCACTAACAATACGCGAATGGAATAAACTGAAGGCAAACGCTACTAATGCCGACACATTATCCGCATTCAACGCAGTGTTAGAAACCATGCGTAACCTACAATAGTGTGTCAATGCTTCGCATACTTTGTTATTTTCCTCTTTCCTTTTCTTTCTTTTTTTTTTTTTTTTTGCACAGTGCACTGTGGCAGGCCAGATAGTACTTGGCCAGGCTTAACTTTTCGCCTCCGTCTGGTAAAATGAAGGGATAAAAGAAAAAAAAAATTAATTCATTCAATCCATCGCTCAAATACCTGGCTTCGTATGCGCAAGTCAGCAGTTTCCTGAGTTTGCTGCTAGAAAACTGCGCATATTGTTGATTCTGTCACCGCCATTTGTCCTGCTCTCTGATATGCATACCGAAAAATTTGGCGCGTTTCAAATTGATGCCTCTCGTTTCAGTCTCTTCTTTTTTCCTTGCGCAAATAAAATGCGGAATGGTTTGCCGGACACACTTGTAGATAGTGATGGTTGTGCCGATATTAAAGATGCGCTACATACCTATATATTTTTATAACAGTGTATAGCAAATTTTGGTATAAATGTTGCCTTGCTTTTCAGTGTAGAAAATTCATTGTTCCTTATATTTCGTTGTTGTTTACCAACAGTGTAAGTGAACCCGTATGTTACTTGAAATGTTATTGTGTGGTCGTTATGAATGAATACAATGTACAATATGCCCTCTGTAATGACTCCATGACTGGGTCGACAGTATTGAAAATAAATAAAATAAAATAATTAATTGTTGAGGTTTTAAGTGCCAAAACCCCCGATATGATTACAAGGCCCACCGTAGTGGGGGACTCTGGATTAAATTTGACCACCTGGGGTTCTTTAACATGCACCTAAATTCAAGTACACAAATGTCCTTTGCATTTTGCCCTTAACAAAATGTGGCCACCAGTGGCCGGAAATCGAAGTAGCGTCGTCAACCTTAGCAGCGCGACAACCATGCAAACAAAATATCCATCGAAAGTTTAAAATTTCTCACACACATACCCCTCATACTTCCAATTATACTTGAGGTGGAAATTACGAACATGCATGCACATGCTAGAAGTCAAATTCCAGATATTTGTGCTTGTTCACAGTGCGAAGATATGGTTCTTTCCTTTTCGATGCGAGTGTACATTTGTACCAGGTGAATTTCACAAGTGGTCGGGTATTCTAGGTTCATTCTATACCCAATGCATTTCAGAAAATAATGGGGTATAAAACTTGAAAATATGAATTTAAAATACTGTTTCCTGCTAGAAATTACGCAATAATGACGTCAAAACAGAAACTGTAAATATGTAAATGGTACCCAAGGAGCACTTGTGATAGAAGACTAGCTAATATGATGACAACAAAAAATGATGAGCAGGAATTCAGAACTCTAACCAAAGAGAAACACAAGGGGAACCAGTTTTCATGTTACATGAGCCAAGAGTGCCACCATGTTAAAGGATGCTTAATCAGCTACGAAATGAAGTCGCGAAAACCCTTGCATTACAAACATCACACTCATACGACGTGCGATTCACCAGTGAGCCAGCCAACTGGTGAATTGTATGCCCGCACAACTAATGTTGTCAATAACCCTGTGCTATCCTGTACACTTAGGTTTTAAACTGTCAACTACTTTGAGCGTGCATTCTCTGGGCTGCACACATCCCATCAAACAAAAGCTAAGCATCGTTTTTCTTTGTTAGACACAACATTAATGAGAACTAGCAGACAATAGCAGAGGCATTATTCGTAGGTTGCAGGTTCGGTCTTCACAGGCAGCAAGTTATCTTTTTGTCCACGTTACTTTCTTCACATTTACTACAGATAACATCCCCTATGCTTTCCTTGGCATTATTGTCTGCTAGTTCTCATTAAAAGCTAAGCAGAGCCACATCGAAGAGCAATGGACACTGCTCAGCCTAGTTCTTGGCTTCATAACCCCCCCCCCCCATGATAGGCAATTGTAGCAACGCCACACATTTTAAAGTAAATTTCAAAACAGAATCTTGCAAAAAGAGCAACACTGAAGGCTTGAATAATGTAGCAAACAATGCAGCGTCACTGTAGGCAACACTTTATCTGTACAGGTAGAAATAGCTTTAGTGAGCATAATTATTGAACAATGCAGGAGCTATGTAGAGTTGGCACCCTATGACATCTCCAATTCAAAACCTTCACAGATGCCTTCTACGTTAGAATACCAATTTTCGCTGTAAGTCAACAGCAACAACTTAAGCACCAAAACAGAAGTTCCAAAAACAAGTGGCAGATGAAGTCTCCACTCTAGATGTTCAATATTAGAGGAACCAAACAATTTGGAGCCACGAACAAAACAGCAGCAGGGATCTCAATTCAGACTACAGGGTGCAGAAAGACTAACCTTTGCATCAGTTTCAGATACACTAAATTGGCTGGTCGACCACAACTTCAATGTGGTACCAGTCTGATGTTTACACATTTAACCAGTGTCCAGCGTCTTGCTGCGCATTGGAATAGCCCTACCATCAATCCACGGAGAGGTTCCTGTAGCAACTGCATCTGCCAAGGCACTATGGACAGAAGGTACGCTCTTAATTCAGTGAGGTTACAAACAGCGGTGCTTGCCATTTCAGTAAAAACTTTATTTAACAATTGAACCAAACACTGGACAAAGCCCTTGCTGATAATTTACACTTCCACGGCGCCTCTGCGCCGCGGAAGACTGACGGCGGCAGTGGAAGTCTCTGCACAGCTGCAAAACTTTCATGCAATAGAATATGCACCTGCACAGACACTTCCCTCGCAGCCAACATGCGACAATAAAAGGCATTTCATTCAATGTTTGAAAGCAAATTGAGAAAAGGGAGGGCCAAGAAGAATACGGATCGAGAAAAAAAAAAAAATTTGTGTGGATGATGATGAGGAGGATGTGCCCGACGGCACCGTCCCTAGAGGCCACCCCCTTTTCTGGGCCAACTTTGGTGTTGCCTTGCGTTATCAAAAGTGCATTTGCTGCCTCACACAGGCAAGCAGATGCAGAAAGACGGCAGCGCCCCCAAACAGCACACAGCTCTTGGAATGTGCATGGCTGCAAGGGTGACCATTTGTTTTCACAGTCGTTGCCAAAGACAAAACCTGGTTCACCAGTAACAACCTATACAAAGCTTATATAATAATGCAAACTAGTGGGTAACCAATGGAGGCCACCCAAAGCAAGCAAAAGCTTAAAAAAAAAACTTGTTCAAGAATGAAATGAATGGGGGAAAATAAAGCTAGGGACAGGTACCGAGGATGATGCGATTGTGATGTTGCATTTTGTTTCTGTCCGCCGCTGTACAAAGTCTACAGGTGACAATGACGAAGACGTTTAAAAAAAAACTAAAGTAAAGATGCCGGGATGTTCCAATTGGTGTTGAGTGCTTCTCCCGCCCTCCCTCAGTCCTCCCCGTCCTCTTCCTCTTCCCTCTTTCGCTTCTGGCCCTTTGGAGACTCGTTCTCTGAAAGACGACAACAGCCACAATGAGCACTACCGCTGTGAACACGACTCATCAAAACAACGAGCACACTCGTACTGCCGACTCACCGTCGCCGTCTTCGTCGTCATCTACGTCGTATGGGTTGTAGAAGTCTCCTTCACTTTCCTCCTGAAAAAAATAAAATAAAGACACGCAAAAGTGTCAGAGCGTACCAAGTGAGATCTCAAGGCCTTCAATTTTAGCATGAACTGGCTGCTGAATGCAAGCACCAGCTTTGCACAAGGCAAGGCACCTCGTGCCTGGACAAGAGAATGCCTGCTTTTCCAAGCTGTACACTGCGCAAAAGGTGCTTCCTAGCCAGTACACACTACACAAAGGCACGCAGATCTATGGTCACTTTCTCTCTCCATATATGAATGGTACTAACATCAATGTCGTCTTTTTCTAGGTAATCGAGACCGACCTCTTCCTCCCCATCTTCTCCATCTTCCTCATCAACATCGTCATCCTCCTCGCCATCCTCATCATCTTCGTCGTCCACGTTCACATCGTCGTCGTCATCCTCTGAGGGAAAAAAACATGGACATTTAAATCACAACACAAAACACACACGCAAACACCCCGAAGAAAAGCTGCCTCACCATCACTCTCTCCCTCTCCGTCCACTTCATTCTCCTCATCGTCCTCTTCGTTACCTAGGGGGCGAGAAAAAAAAAGGGGGGGGGGGTGTATTTAGTGCACATCATTATTAAAAAGTTGGCCAAGCACAAACGACGTGAACATCGCCTCACCGTCCTCGTCGTCTGCCTCAGAGTCCTCAGCTTCCTTCTCGTCTCTGTCGTAGCCGTCCAAGTACTTGAGGCTTGGGATGAGTTCAAACACCCGGTCCCTGTAGTTCTCGATGCTCGTCACTTCGCAGTTGAAAAGATCGAGGTTCTTTAGGTTCTTGAACTCTTTCTGCAGAAGAAGGCAGGCGCGCATTAGTTCGCCCGGGACTGACACGCGTGCTGGCAGGCAAGGTGCATGCGGAACACTCGCTCACCAAGGGATCCAAGGTCTCGAGCCCTTTGATCTTGTTCCCGCTCAAATTTAAATGCGTAAGCTTGGGGCTCCCGTGCAGAAGGTTGAGGCCGCCCGAGATCCTGTTGTCGCTCAACTCCAACTGCACACGAGAGGGCGAGAGATAAGGCATCGCCCCGCCATAGCGCACGCACGCACATCCACGCCAGTTGGACTGCTCACCTTTTTGAGGTTGGGAAGCTTGGGGAAGCCCTTGAGACTCGTGAGGCCGACATTGATGAGGCTGAGCGTCTCGAGGTTGACGAATTCCTCTGTGAGGCCGACGATGGCGGTACTTCTGCAGTTGTCGAGGTTGAGCTCGTGTATCTGCGGAGGAGGCGGGAAGAGCGGGAGGGAATGAGATTACACGAGCCGCCGCCGCCGCCGAGGCAAATGCCGCTCGCGACGCCACCGCGGCACGAAACAGCTCGCACGATGCGAAACGCGCCGCGGACAGCAATCGCCGAGCGCCGTGCGAGCACGCCCAGTCCCACCGACATGGCCGCACGCTAAAATTACGTAGTTTCAACGTAAGCGCGCCATTTCTCCGGCACCGGACACAAAGGGGATCCATATTGAAAAGAAGTGCGCGTATACATAAACATAAAAAAGAAGCGCGAACCGGCGCGCTGCCAAACTCGAAAAATAAAAACAGACCCCCGCCGCGGGCGACGCAGCGTCCGGAGAGAATAATTTGCGGCTGAACCTAAAATTTTGGGCGTGCCAGCGATATACGGAGCCGCGAATGCCGAGCGAAATAATTGTTAACTTTTTTTTTCTAACTTGCGCTGCCAATCCAGCCGAGAGTCAACATGGCGGTCGATCCCCAAGTAACCAAGGCCAGACATGGCCCAGGGCTGACATAAACCGCGGTCGGGGCGTGCAATTGCTCGCAACGACCGCTGGACACCGAGAAACGAGGTATGCCTGGGTACCGCGAGCCAAAATGCGATCATTTCGAGTTGCCAATCGCCGAACACCGCGAGGCACGCACCTTCGGCCGATAATGGCGGCGTACCGGTGCCGCACAACGTGGTCTAGTACGCTCTACACAAACACTACCGGCGACGACTGATAAACCGCAGTTCAATACCAACGCGTGCAATGCAAGCTCGGACACGGGGCGCGAACCAGCGAGCGACGACCTTAGCCGAGATGACACTACGAGCTCCTCTTTGGCTAATAGCGCCATGTTGACATTCAGGAGAAAATCGTCCACGTTATGCATCTGACGCTTAGATCGTCTTACTCGTGCAGTTAGATTGCGAGAGAGCCGGAAGAAAGTGCGAAGGGCGAAATTTAGCACGGGGCACGCAATTACATAAGTGGATGTACGGCATAAAGTGGTAAGTTTTCAAACATTTTAGGCGGCAAGCTGCCCTCTACGCCATGCAATGATTTTCCTATTTGACGCACATACTGAGTAACGGAAACTCGCTACCCACGCCGAGAAGCGACGCGACAAGCGCAAATCAGCACGAATTTGCAGAAAACAAGTGGTGACTACTCGAACCGCCAGCATCACATCTCTCCTACAGGATGCACATTTTGCGCTCGTAGCCGCATTAAAAAGTGTGAGGTTGCAGAAAAATAAGATAATCGACGCCTAATGTGAAGCCGTGAAGGGTAAAAACGAGAAGAAAAGATTCACCTGCTCGGGGTTTTTACCCCGCTTCTCCAATTCAATCCTCTTCTCCATTTGCACGACAGCAGCAGAGGCGGATGGCACGCAGCCGACTTGCTCGAACACAGGCAGCGCTGAAAAGCAGGCGCCAAGCAGCGCGGCAACCTCAATATGGGGTCCTCCTTCAAAGTACATGTACGCCGTAGCAAACTAATTACTATTCATGAGGTCACGTTCAAAACGTCCAATCGCAGGCGGCGAACGATCGGGGAAGGACTACGTCACGTGGCTCTTCGGGCCTCCGATTGGCGGAGACGAAAAAATAGTATTTTCAGCGTTGTAAGCCACCACACCGACCACACCACACCTCGATTATTTTTCAGGCAAACACAATACTCGCCGCGCGTGCAACTGCCAATAACTGGCAATTTAAATCGGTACGCGACGCTTTACAAGCGGTACAAGAAATCAGCTGATCACCCGCGCACCTCCGCGATGAGCTACGTACCGGTGCTTGTGTGCGGTAGGTAAATAGCTACAAGTCTTTCAACAAAGCGCAGCTCGTGACAAACCCAGCTGCGCGCATTTGTTTCAGGTTTTTTTTTTTTTTGATGTGTCATGAATGACCGAAAGAAAACATCACAACTGCACGTAGTCATCGCAATAAAAGCCGGTGTTGCTAGGATACAACATTGGGCAATTATTCGGTGATCACGTGTTCCGCGGTTCGCCATTTGCAAGAGCTGCGAAGCTACCGAGACAAGGTTTCTAGCTATGTACTTTGTTCGAATAACTTGAAAAAACGCTTACCGGTGCCTTTCGCATGTTCTCTAGTTGATATCAGCGCTTGCTTTACACAGAGACCTCTCGATTAAACGGGTCCGCAACGGCGCCATCGCTGATGTTTGTTTGTTAGGCTTTCCACGGCTGCCGCGCACTAACTAATTTTCGTCTTCGTTTCGTGGCACCCCGACACGTTTCTGACCGCACTTGGCTTCGACAATGTCGCATTCAGTGTCAAGTCCGCGCAAGCCATGCCGGCCACAGTACTGCAAGGGCTTTGAGACATGCCCGACTCCGTGCCGCACCAGCTGTGCCAACGCTCTGGCGCAGAACAGGCATTGCGTCGAGGAGATATTTGAGTTGTGGCTGCAACGCGGCCGCGCGTTCGTTCAGTCAAGCGGGGCTGTGTTGACGTCGTGCGATTGAACAGGCGAAGCATCTTTGCGTGAATCGTAATAACGAGTGCAACGACTATTGCGTTTTTATTCTACACGTTCGAGACAAATATCGACACAGCGAGCCGAACACGGAAGCACGCGTGTGGAGGGGGGACTACTTTCTTGCGCGCATTCTTTTTTTTTCAGACGGAAGAATTTTGAAGCCGCGATGGGCGCGCCCTTGTCAGCCGGACCGATTCGCATAGCGAACATGTAACGCGTTGAGGATCGCAAACAGTTTCGCATGGCGCCGCCTGCTCTTGCAAGTGTGGACGACGCATCATTTTTGTCGACACGGGCTTTTAAACAAACGCTCGCTTGCCATTCGCGACGTCGGGGCAGCTACCGATCGTGCATTACGCACCACAATGATGTAATGGCATCCCTGACCTTCAAGTACCTTATTTTTTTTCCCCCAAGCGTTGATACGCATTTGTTAATGACGACAGCGCTTCGTCATGCTTAAAAAACGCAGTTTAACATCAGCACAAAAGCAATTGCCAGCTCGAATCGAACAGCTTACTGCATTTAACTTATTTCGTTAAAAGAAAACAGTCTCTTTTTTTCTTTGCAGAATTTTTGTTTTATTTCCCAGGCCATCCATGAAGCATAAATACATAGTCGACAATGCAGTCAATACACTTGCACCGAGTTATGGTCTCCTCTCTTGGCAGCACAGAGCACATTCTTTCTGGAATGTACAATTGGCCCCACATTTCATAAACCGCCGACTCCCTCGAAGCCAGCTCTGCAGATGCTGTGCCGGAGAGTTCAGCCGTTCATCACCATTCTCACAAAGTCTGAAATAAACAATATCGTAGTTTTCAGGTTTCGATTCCAGTTTCAGATCTGAAGACATGCTTAAAGGGACACAAGAGAGAAAAACGATTTTTCGCGTATTAGTTCATTACTCTTTCACAATTTCAAAACCACCACGCTTGCCACGAGATGACACTTGGTCAGCGAGAAAATGTGCAAAATGAAAATACAAGTGGCAATGCCACGTTGAAATTCCCGCACCAAACGTCGTGACAGATTTTGACAGCCTCTACTAGGTACCGCATAGTTCCTAATTGGCAAAAATACAGTACATTGACTTCAGATGGGGTTATAGACTTAGCATATAAAGTTTCAGGAAATTTCGTTGAGCCAATGTCACAAGAATACGACAAATACACACTGACATCTGTGATGTGACGCACTGAGATTTCGGCGCAAGACTTGAAAAATGAAACTTTTACCTTGATTTTTTCTGTAACTTATGGTGAAATTCACAGCCCTAGAGTTCTCACGAGTACACTCTATCAATCTAAACCCGTTCATTGTTTCGCTTCAGTGCTCCTTTAAATCATGCAGCAACTACGGTTGCCACCTTTAGCTGAAGACAAAAAAAACTGAAAGGTATTTATAGGAGGTTGAATTAATGGACAATAGACGCCGTGTTAGGTCTTCAACATGCAACGCCATTTATGGCAACGTTGGTGTCCTAAAGCGAAATTGACATAATGTACAGTCGCGCTCAATATGACTTGCAACACGGGAGCGCGTGGCCTCACGAGATCAAAGATTGCGCATAGCTTCAATGTCACCCGATTTACAAAAAGAAATGATATTTTCTGTATTGGGGATCATCCCCGAGCGCGAGGACGGCATTTATTTCATTAAATAAGGGCAAGTTGAAGTCATGCGCGGTCTCCGAGCTCGTGAGGCCATGCGCTCCCGCGTTGCAAGTCATATTGAGCACGACTGTACATGTACACAAAAACACCAACACTGAGCTAACTAGTCCACTGGTTGGCATAAAAATGCCAGGGAATGGAATACCATTCATACTAAAAGTGACTGAGGTTTCGGTTATTTCCGAATGTAATGCAATGAAAGGTAACTGCACATAGTTCGTCCATAATAGGCTCTTCGCATTCAAATGCACCAGGCCAGTGACATGTACACAAATGAAAGCTAAAAGGTACAAAATGCGTAAGCGACGATGTATCGGATCTATGGAGTACGTACACGTGCAATCATACGCTCTATTCCAATTATCGCTGTACTTAAAGGAATCTTGCCTTCGAGTTTTTATGGGCACAAGATTGAAAGTGGTTGACAATTAGTAGTGAAAACATTTTGGTGATTGACGACAAATATTTATTGTCGTAGTTGTTGAATTGACACCTATGCAACAAGCAATTTTTTAAAAGTAATCATAATCGCGATACAATGGCCAGAAAACAGGCCAATGATAGCCGGTCTTAGGTGCCGACTGGCGACCAGCCCGCTGTAAAAGACCGAGCAGGTGGCAACTCTAGCAACAACACTTAAATCAAAGGACTCCACACCCGAATACCCAATTATGGGCTTCACCATCGGTATAAACGAATAGCTACAAAGTCTGCATACATGACCACCGCACTTCCGTCACTTTTTTATTTTTATTTTTTTAAACACCAGTAAGTGTGTTTCATTCTTATGGCCCATGCATTGCCAAATAATAAATGAAATGCTATGGTTTTAGAAGACAGAAGCACAGCTAATTAAGAGGCATCCTATTGTGAGAACTCCAGTCTTCATTTGCCCATCAGCGGTTATTTTATTGAGCACCTAAACCTACGTCCACGGTAGTTTTTCCATGTCGCCCCCATCAAGACACAGACTGGGTATTGAACCCGCATCATCGTGCTTAGCAGTGCAACGCCACGGTCGCTAACCACCACACTGTGTGCCAAATAACGAAGCAAGAAATTGGTTATCACAGAGTTGTAATGTACATGAATTAATTACAATTAACAATAGTGGGGAGATGTGAAAAGAAATTTAAAAATTTGGATATTACAGAAGAACATATCAAAGTAGTATTTTCCAGCAGTTCTAAATGCAAGATGAACAGACAAAAAGTGCTACTAGGCTAATTCGCACGACAATTTCAATTGGGGCACCAAGGCAGGTGCACTGCAATACTGCTCCTTGAGCTTCCAATGCTCAGTCACTAAAGAAAGACATAGATTGTGGAACATAAATCGCGGAATCAGGAAACAGGACTGCACTGGGTCTCGCTAAAAGCAGTTGCAGAAGCGCCCTCGTCAGGGGCGTAGCCAGAATTTTTTTTTTGGGGGGGGGGGGGGGGGGGGCACCTCCTTGATCTGAAAGGGGGTCGGGCAGGGAGATGTGCTTGAGTGTCATTTTGTGCTCTGTGTGCCATGGCCAAAAAAAAATTTGAGGGGGGAGGGGGGCACGGGCCCGGTGTGCCCCCCCCTGGCTACGCCACTGGCCCTCGTTGACAATGAAACGTACGAAGAGCTCAGGAGAGTAACTAGAAGGACCGCTACATGATTACGTCACAATCACAGGCATGCAAACAGGGGAGGCTGCGGCTCCCTCCCTAATTCTCTAATAAGGGGCACCAAGTCACCCTGTATCTTTATTCAGTCAGACCTGTCCCATTGTGGTTTAATGTGTATGGTTACGGTCATGCGGGTTTTTGACGATAATGGCAGCCGAGGTCACCCAACGTTACATTAAAAGAACAGTTCACTTCCCACCTTCACCCCCCGAAAGCTGGGAACCAAAGGCAGGCCGTTGTGAGCAGCACATCACTGCTTATTTTTCATATTTTCAACCATTGCAAAGCTTATTTTCTTGCGGACTCATTCAATTGTGTGGAAGGGGGGAGGGGCACTGCAGTGAAACTTTACTCCCCCTAATAGAGAACCCTGTGCACGCCTGTGTTGACGATACACGCTTATTCACACGTGTCAATACGGTGATAGCACTGCTGTAACACTGCTCTTCAACTACGCAGTGACGTTGACCTGCACCCCTTCCCCAACTGTCAATGTGGAACTGAGGATGGGCTCTCTCTAACCACGCAGCAGGCCCAGCTTCAACTCATCATGGGGCTAAATTTTCATAATGCTTTTTAAGCAGTCAAACAGTCCAGCCAGGCCAAATCGAGCATATGTAGCCAAAGAAATGCTATCAAATTTCAAAGTCACCAAATTTTTGTTTTTGTACTGATGTAAGTGACACTTATTAAAAGTCTGTGGAGTTAAGACCGGTGCATTTTAAATGATTCCACTGCTGGAAAGATGAGGTCGCACAGGGGCAAGGAGCTAAATTTTTTTAAAATTATATTTTGGGTCTTACGTGCCCAAATGAGGCACGCCGTAATGGGGGACTTCAGATTAACCTCTACCTGTATGAAATACTTCCAATATAATCTGTAGAGTCACAGTAGTACTCTCAGCCCATCCAGCAACGTAAAACTTAACACACACCAGGAGACGCGATTTCTATTCTTTGTTTGAGTGCTACTACGGTGCCACAGGTAACAACATCTTTCAATTTCTATTTTGAGAGTCCCTCAAATGAGAGGATGACCAGTTGTAACTGGCCAATATCAAGGGTGATGCCATAACTTCTCCTGAGGCGTGCACTCCTCAAAAGGCCTATCTCTAGTGTCTGCTTTCTGAAGCTTGGGGGGGGGGGGGGGAGCGACTGTGGGACAGGCTAAATTTACTACTTAGATTGTACTGTACGCATGAGATTAAGTATAGAGATGGACTGAGTTGTGCCCAGCATCTGTAGCAAATGGCTGTTCTTTGGTTAAGCATGTGCACATAAACAGGACATTTCAAAGAACTACCATTCCTACAATAAGACGAGAGAGTGCTCATGTTTCAAGGGAAAGCCACATATCAGAAAGCAAATTTGTAGAGCCTACTGTCTCCCCCGGCAATACATCCACGTATTATACCTTCATAGTGGACATTTCCTTGGGAGTCCTCTTGGCCAGCAAGAAGCTGCTCCACTTCATCGTCAGTCAGCTTTTCACCTACGTTAGAAAAAGAAAGAGAATGCGCAATGGAAATGTAGACCACCTCTCTTGTACAGACTATTGCTATCGGCCATTTTTCACAGCGCCTGCTCAAAGCACCTTACACAATGCACTGGGTGACTTTACACTGAGAAGGTGCATAAAATGATAGCATGCTGAAATGGTGGGAAATAAAAGTCAGAGTAAGTGGTCTGGTACAGTGCTTCATTATTTCCTGCCATTAGCCTAAACCACATTTTACTACTGGGCACAAGACTATAGAGTGCTTCACCCGACACTGTGACTTGCAGAAGTATTACATCAAGAACCTTTACTCAAGAACTGTTCAGAAAGACCGCACTTGTCTTGCACACTCGCATTAAAAATTTTCCAGCTGTGTACACTCTTTTCATTGAGTATGCAACCTACACCCTATGCAACCTATGCATGCCACTGTGATCTCTTGCAGGTACAAAGTCTAGGTATGAGGCACAAGGTGGATACAAAGTCTGGACAAGCCAAGATGGCTGGTGGTTTCTCAAGGGGACCCAAAATGTCCAGCAGATGTCGGGGAACAGCCATCTTCTGCCTAGTGTTGCGCCTTTGGATAGAGTCCAACACAATACCTCCACTGCTTTTATGATTTTTGGTGGAAGGATCTGACCAAGAGACATACAGTTGGAGTGGATGAGGAAACAAAGATGCTTTGTACAATATTCACAAATAGCAGGTAAATAGCAAACGTGTAGCTTTATATAGCCTACACTAGCCCACCAAATTGACTAGGTGGTGGCTTTCTCCTGAGCGATGGGAGCATTCAGTCTTAAAGGGGCCCCAAAAACATCTCCGATAATTTTTTGAACATTTCAAGTGAACACGAGCATTCAGTTCAGAATGCCGGCATGATCAACAATGCGAACGTGGCAGTGCAACGAGCCATGGGTGCATCACAAATTCCAAGAAACAATCCCTTGTCCTCTACGGGCCTCTCAGGATCCCCAGCAATGGCCGTGATGTCACCATTCGTGTCTGGTCGTGTCATCCACAAAAAGAACCTGTTTGTCTGCTCGCAGGTACACGCACTCGCCGCTCCTCCTCCTTGCACATACGATTCAGTGTTCACCTCCCACCATATCCAGCCACCCCACCGAGGAGGCTGCACTTCAATCTCAGCATGCCAATGTGTGATCTCTTGCAGGTACAAAGTCTAGGTATGAGGCACAAGGTGGATACAAAGTCTGGGCAAGCCAAGATGGCTGGTGGTTACTCAAGGTTTCAGATGCATTGAGGCTAAAGGCAATGCAACTTTGCTCACAGCTCTCGGCACTTCACTACACCAGTGACTTGAGCAGTAATTGTTATGCGATGCAAAAAAACTAAATTTAATTTCTGTTCACTGATGACGAAGATGGCAGAACTGCTGAGGTGGTAGTCGAACCCGGGTATATCGAACTCGCCAAAAAACATTTATTAGTCAGTATTATGGCATAATTCGATATAGGGCACGCTATAGGATTTGGACAACGAAGGGCACCATAAACAATAAGAAAGTACATTATTAATATGAGGTGCTTAGTTGCGTGCCCTACTTTGGTGAACAAAATAGTCCCTGGATTTTCTTCTGTGTCACGACTTCGCTGCCTGCGACAGCACACACGCCTCCACGTTGTCCAACGAGTCGAAGCAGCTGAGGCCGCAACCTTCCACATTCACGCAATAGCGCCGGACCAACGCAAGTGCACTAATCACTTCGGAGCATGTAGGCAATGGGCCATCGTCAATTTCCTTATTGTTGTCGCTTTGGCTCGTGGTCAGCACGACGTCTGCAACGTAGTCCTCATCTTGTAGCTCACCCATGATGGCGACATCATCGTCCGTACTGACGAACTCGTCGAATGTCGATCCGTCGATAGTTCCCGGGAACTCTGCCAGCTCGCTCCAAACTTCCGCGGAAGCACCTGCGGTGTTTTCAGTGCTGTCATCGGAATTTGGGGTGTCATCACCACGCATGCGGAAGCCGGCACGCCTAAAGCAGTTCTGGATCGTCTTCTTCGTGACATCTGCCCACGATCTACATAGAACATAGAAAGAGCTCCGAGCAAGTCGATCTTAAGCTCCCTGCCGACACGAAGGTTCACAGAGCACCAACAGGCAACACCACCAGCACGGACCAAGCTGAATGAGGACTCGAGGAAAACAGGCAGCAGCAGGCACACAAGCATAAAGAAAGAAAAAATGGCGCTCACTTCTACTGCCTCTGTACCTCGGAGAAAGCACGACGGCCTCTGATTGGCTGTAAGCGCTGCGAGCGGGCCAGGATCATTTCTTGCAGGGGGGTGTTCGCCCGTGCACAACCGGGTCTAAACCACATTTTCTAGGGTGGCGCCGGCAGTTTTCGCCGCCACCGTGAGGGAAAGCCAACTTGCTGGGGCACTTTTGAGGCACATGGAGTTTGATATATCGGTTGTCGTTGCTATTTTCGTTCGATGTAACAGTAACTTTTGCTATATATTCTCAATGTAAATTTACCATGTTTAGAAATTGTTCGATATACGGGATAATTTGATATAAACGGGTTCGATATAGTCGGGCTCGACTGTATCAGTTTTGAAGTATTTGTTGTGTTGAATGTGACAATGCACACATAACAGTATGCACACGACAGTAATGGATGTGTGGAGGATAACAGATAAGTTGTCAACTTGGTTTCGGTTCATAATTAATGCTTCAGCAGTGCTAGAAAACAAAGACAATAAAAGGAACAATGAATGGTCAAATTAAATGTAAATTAGCAGTAAATTAATTTATTCCATGCTCTATCAAATTAATTGCTCTGTACCACTGCCCAAGTATTATTATGGAAACTATGGATGCTAACTTTAACAGATGTTTTTCAGTGGTTGAAAATCTGCACAAATCGGCATATGTGCAGCTCAACACATCACAGCACAGCATAAACTCAAACCTCTCTCTAAACCATAATATTTATGGTACTGGTCGATTCATCAGATTTCCTTAACAATGTGTCAAGAAGCATCTCACAAATTAATTTTTTATTGGTGCCACCTTTTTCCTCATGTCAACAACTATATAGTACATGCATTTCAATGACATTTACTGTCACATTGACATAATGTTCAATTCTTTACATGTACTGTTTTTCCTTGGTCACACTGATGACTTATGTTGAATTCCAATGGTGGAGTCGGAGCAAGCTTTTCTGCTCCTTTTGGAGCAAGTGTGTTCCAATGTCCGAGTGAGGGCGGGAGTCAAGCGTTCCAATGGGAGAGTCTGAGTGGATTCAGAGTGGGAGTCACTCCGTGGAGCAGGAAAAGTTGCTCCGCCAAAATCGGTTGAGTCGACCGGAACTCGGCGTGACGTACTTCCTTTAACACGTTTGCCTGCTTGGGGGGCGCTGCCGCCGTCGCGTGTTTTGAAGTAATGGCGGACGACATGGGCGTCTGGGCAAACCGTGCGGCATTCCTTCTGCTGATCGATAGCGACAGCTCCGAGTCAGAAAACTCCAGTTTCTGCCCGAGCGATTCATCTGATAGTGACAACGACGCTGAAACTGCCGCGTACAAGCAGGAATTCGACAGTGGAATTAGCAGAAGGGAATAACTACACGCAAGGTATTCTGGGGGAAACTCAAGCACTTCCACTTCCTTCTTGCTCCCATGCTTGCTCCGGCGGCCCGGATTATTTTCCAATAGCGGATTTGGAGGCGTTCCTCTACGCCAGAGTTGAATGCTTGCTCGCAGAGTCCATCGGCTGCTCCGACTCTGCCATTGGAATTCAACATCAGCCAACCAAATCCTTTTTAAAGGACTCCACTCACCAGGCTCCACCTGAAATTTTGGTTCTACACAGGAAGTTGTAAGCTGTATGGCACCATCTACGAGCACCTTACCAAAATAATGAACTTTTAAGTTAGTTCATTAACTCCTTCATTAGTCAAGGAGTTAAAAGTTGAGCATTCCCGTTGACATGCCACAAAGAAGCAAGTTCCACTGCCGACGAAGACACTCTCCCCCTTTGCCCTGGTAAGTTTGTGCAAACAGTGCTGCTTCCAGAAGTTCTGCAGTGTGCTGGAGCCATGGGATCACACTGCATGATGCGTCCCGCCTCCCTTTTTTTTCTTAGGTATTTTTTTCTCTTCACTGTGCATTTTCAATGGCAGTGTTTTCTGTTCTACATTAGATAATTAACCAAAGTTACATGCCATGGCTGATTCATTGCATAGGGGCATTTACATGTCTGTCACTCAAAGTGCAGCTACCTCAAGAAAAAGAATGTGTGACCTTCCATTTTGAAAATTTCAACCATTTCCATGCTGCAGAGCCATTTCATACTTTGTAGACATGATCCCCACTGCATGATGTACATGTTGCACTTGTTCTTTTGTTGTGCCCAGACTGGTTCGGGATAATTTAAAATACAGTTACAACTCGATCTAACGAAACCTGATTTTACGAATTTCCCAATGTGAAGAAGAAACTTTTATTCCCCGGCAGGTACCCATAGGGTTCAATGTGGTTATCAACTAGAATTAACAAAGCTAACATGGCACAAAGGCCGATTCAACAAAGTTTTCCTGGAAATAAGTTAGAAAAATGTAGTGATTTCTTTCTAATTTTTACACAAACTGGTTTTTCTTCAGGTGTGTGCTGTAGCGCTATCGCGTTAAAATATCCAGCCTCCCTAGTTGTATTTTAACGAGACTGCATGCCGTGCCCATGCAACGAACAACGGACTTAACAGTCGGTAGCGCTTTTACATGCCATGGCAGTTTCTTGACCCGCAAATGCTCCCACAGGAACACAATGGTTGGTTTCGTTTATTAATAGTTTATGCAACATATGGCACTGATCGTGTTCTTGTAGCTTTCTTGCTCTGCCTGCTCCCACAATCACTGCCTTCGTTATCCATGTCTTTGCATATCCGCAGCTTGTCATATATTCACATGACTGTCTATGTCGCCTGTGCATGTATCACCAGAACATGGGAGGCTCCATGTCCCAACTGCCTTGGCGGACTTTTTACACGTTCAAACATGTGTTAGTGGCAAATAAAAATAGCGTGGTAGCTTTCGGGTGCCACAATGTTACAATTTTAGATTTAGAAGGACTGAAAATCTCTGGATTTTACGAACATCCTAATTCAACGAAATAATTCAAGCACAATCGTCACTTTATTAAATCGAGTTTCAACTGTAATGCCTTCTGGCACAGCAAACATCAGAAACTGCATACACGAAACTGCCATGAACTGCACTCAATTCCACGAGATCACTTGCTTGCACGACTAAAATTGCAGCTAATTACATGTGTGCTTGCTCAGAAGCATTAGCTTCCTCAATGTGCTTGCTTCATCTTCAGAATCCACTTTAGGAGTGGCAGACCAGTCTGCAGACAGTTCACATACCTACGTACGTTTAAGTTCTGCGAAAGTGCAAATTTAAGGCGACGTATTAACCATCCACATTGTAATTTAAAGTAATGTAACCCTTATTTCTAAAGGTGAAGAGCAGTAGCATAGCCAGAAATTTTTTTTTGGGTGGGGGAGGGTTCAGTCATACTTTTTGTATGTTTGTGCCTGTGTTGTTATGTGTGCATGTATATATGCACATACAAAATTTAAAAAGTTATTGAGGGGTTTGAACCCCCCCACTGTCTATGCCACTGGTGAAGAGGTCAGGTCTTCACATGTGTTCCTCAGACATGTGGAGATGTGCATAATAATAATGTAATGAATTCAGTTTGGATTGACGGAATTTTTTATACCAAAGCAACATATTAATAAGTTATGGAGGTCGTTGCAGGCTCTTGACATTAATCACCTGAAGTTCTTTAATGTACATGCAAAACACAGCACAGTGAACTAGAAGAGCTGTAAACATAATGCATTTTAAGCATAATTATTCTCACCGGTTATGATAATATTGAGACCTTATCTTGGCACGTACATTTGTTCCATCGGCAAGTTTAAATGCAGTGTTATCGACAATCTCCCTGTAGCTCATTTATAAGCATTTCGCAGCCCCAATTGTGCGTGCATTTTGTAAGTTGGATCTGTTTACTGCTTACGAGCACAGGTGAATATGAAAATATATACCACATGCCAATCGCTTTCAACCTGTTCCTATCTTAGCTTGTGCTCACAGCACACGTAGTGCCAGAAATAAATGGGCCATGCTATGCTATGTAAAACCATAGTATGGGCAATGCAATCTTAACATGTGACATGCCCCAGTCTTTAAGCCTCACCCAAGGTGGTCAGTAGGTGCCTCAGCTCGGCTGAGCTGATGTAGCCGTTGCCGTCCTTGTCAAAGTGGCGCAGGCCCTCAATGAAGTCCTCGGCCGTGTCTGTGCTGCGGTTCTTGCTGATTGTCTGCAGGATCGGCAGGAACACGTCGAAGCTGATCCGCTCATCTGCGACACAAGGTAAAAGAAAAGGAAAGTAGCAGCAGTCAGATTGACAAAACGTCAATTTTATGCAATAAAAGGAAAAAACATCAACTCACAATGGGCCACTTAAGGTCATCGCATGGTGCAACGTTTCCACTAGGTTACAGTGACGCAAGATGCAGGTGTGACAACGTGGCACTGATGTGTTTTGTTTTGCCTTCATTTCATGTCCGTGTTCCACTCATGTCCCTCCCTTATCACATGTCAAAACCAACAAGCCCAAAGGCACGTTTGTAAGTCAGCATCAATCCAAAGGTTTGACTGATGTGTACTGTTACACATTTGTCACGTCTGTCTGCTCGGGTTCTGTGCTGCTGGGGTCAGTTTTGAGTTTCGCTTTCACCAAACACCACTCAGCTTCAGTGATCTCGCTTGCTCTCGAGGCGGACTGTGCCCACTAAGAGTGCAAGTTGAGGCAGTCGCTACGGGTAGCACTTGTCCATGTCCACCATTTAGCAACTATTTGCTCATTCACGCTTAAAGTTCACTAGTGAGAATAGAGAGAGTTCTACTGAGGGCTCCCGAGAGAAGACACACACACACACAACACACTGGGGTATGTGATTAACACTTGTGAATCATTGAACTCTGCAGCACACTTCACTCGATGGATTATCCTTAAGTCATAGGCTGCAACTCCATTCTTTTGTCTCTTCCACACCCACTTATGGTTCACCTGCTTTCTTTTGTGCAATGACATAATAGAACCAATTTACTATACTGCTGAAGTTTATTTAGCCTGGCTTCGTACCTCTCTCTCGAACGTACTACTTTTGTACACCCTTCAAGGCGCCTTTCTGTCGTTAAACTTGATCTTGTCAACAGATTACTCGGGTACAGCATTCCTTCATCATGAAACATGACAAGTGTCATGTAGAATTTGTATGAAATAACGCCTCGCAGCCAAGCGTTTACGTCCCTGTCTACCTCATAAGGAGAGTATGAAAAACTGCGAATAAACGTTGTTACACCGCGGCGGAGCACTGCCGGCCACCTACCAGGTCTCAACTGATGGCAGCACTTCTTCACGTCAGCCTCGGTGGGATTCTGGCCAAGGGCGCGAAGCACGTCGCCGAGCTGGGAGATGTTGATCTTGCCATCGCCTCGGTTGTCAAACAGGGAGAAGGCCTCCTGGTAGTCTTCGCGAGGAAACAAAACGAAAAAGAGGCCACCAGAAAGCGCTCAAACACCCGGTTCAGATACTGGAGCAGCCCACAGCACTAGCGTTATCAAGCATATACGACGTTACGGAGCAGCAAACAGTACAAATGCAACTTCCCGAACCGCAGATATCCGCTGCTTGACGTCCGTCCTATCACGCACGGAACGGCGACATCGAAATCTAAAGAGTTTATCAATGAAGAAGTGAAAGTGTTCCCCTACGTTGCCAAGATAAGGGCTCATCTCACACTCTGAAAAAGGCGTGACGTGACATTACCGATTTCAGTGAAGCTGAAGTACTTGCGAAACGAGTGCATCGCGAACCTTGCGACTGAAAGCCCGAGGCTACAAAATGTCCCTCGATCGCTGCAGTACTTGACTCGCTCGACTGTTGCTTCGCAAGGTTTTGCCCGCACTTCCTAATATGGCATAAACTACAACACGAAGCCGCAGACCGCGGGGGGGACAACACCGCAGCTAGCATGACAAACTGGGTGTGTCAACGGATCGGTATTCCCGTTTCGAGAGCTTCGCGCTCACTTGCTTTACAGGCATGCGCTTGCGTCGACTTACCGCTAATTTGATCGTCCGTGTAACCGGCCTGTAAAGACATTAGGAGTCACGTTAACGAGGAAACGTTGGCTGACGAATTCACGGCACGAAAATAACGGATGCAAACTCTTACCATGATGTAGAGGCAGCCGACAAACTAAAATGGCGTTCCCACAGGTCGCTTACCGCATGCAGGTTGTGACGTCATTTCCGGCGCGGAAGTGCTTGTCTGCTGGCGCCTGGTCGTCCAGCGAGGAAGAGGCCCATGATGGGCTTCACCTCGATCACGTCTCAGCGTCCTCACGTCGGATAACACAGACATTTTGCCGTTATTTTACGCTATTCTGCACACTGACCCACAGGTATGTGTACTTACACACTGACAAATATTTGTATTGTACTTGTAGCTGGGCCAGTGGGTTCATACACCTTAAAAAAACCCATAGACTATTGTTACTTGGGGCAAAAGGAAAGCAGTAATACAAGAGTGTAATAGTCCATGGTCTATTTCAAGTGGAGTGTTGTTCAGTTCACACACATGCGATCAACAGTGAGGTTTTTCGCTTGTCCACACAAGTGCAGCATGGATTCTTGCCCTGAAGAATAGAACTCCCCTGGTCCTCGTGACATTCATTTCATGAACATTGCTAGTTCAAGTGCTGTTAAAGCACTTCAAACCTACCCTCTGACCTTGTTTGGATTTCACACATCACCTCACTTTTCACAGTGAAGCAACTTGAGACAAATCCGCTTAACCACCTTACTCTGCATATTTACATTAAACTTCAGTTATGCGACTACTTGCTCTAAAGTACGGCATGTATATTATACCATGCAATAGCAGTAAAGCATCGCCAGGCTATCAAATATTTGGAAGATTAAAACACCTCTACAGACTCCTTCGATGAGCCCCTTCACACTAAATATTTGTTCATTTACAAAACACGACAACGTAGCAACATACAAAAATAGAGACCTTTTATTAACATCAATGTAAAATAGTAGCACCAAATAATTCGTTTTTATCGCAATACACTGCACAGTCAGTGTGCAGATTTCGCTTTAATTACGCTATCTACGGACTGCCTAAGAGTTGTTATCACGTCCCTGGGGTCCTTGCTCTTTGTGATGGCTGTTCCCGATACAATCATGTTAGCGCCAGCCTGAAATGGATGTAAAAATCAGAACCGGTCAAGTACCGAAAAATTCACATACATGAAAGCCATTTCAAGGAGCACTGTACCCTGCACATCAACCGCGCATGACACAACAGTTAATGCAGCATTTGTAAGGTCCAAAGACGTGGCAAATCGACTACACCCAAGGCATACATCACCAACAACATGAGCCCCTACAAGCGATGATGAAGACCACCTCATGATGATGAACAGGTGCACACAACGAAGAAGCACCTAATAAATGCCCACAACACATACGTACCTCAGCGCATTGGTGAATTGTGTTTGGCCCCACTCCACCGTCTACTTCTATGTCCAATTCCTTAAACTTGGAGCGCAAAAGCTTCACCTGTGGGAATAAGATACGAAAACATGTGTGATGACAGGATGACAGTTACTGTTACGCTTCTCGTGCCAGAGACAAAACTCCTCACTTTGTATTTCTCATAAAAATGATGCAGAGAGAATTCCTAAAAGGAACGAAAGACCAGTACTAAAGTAATGATTTATGAGTAAAAAAAAATACGGTTTACTGCTTAAGATGTTAGTGCTTCAATATAAAAAGAGAAAGATTACCAAAGCAGAACCATTACGTGCCTATTAAAGGGACACTAAAGAGAAACAACGAATTTGTTTATATTGATAAAGTGTGCTCGGAGAACTCTTGTGTAGTTTATTTCACCACCATAGGTTTATTATTAGAGGAGAAAACCAAGTTCAAAGTTTCATTTTTAAATTTCGCGCCGAACTTTGTAATTCGTGACGTCAAAGATTTCAAAGAGCATTTAACGTATTTTGGCGCCACTGGCTCGACGAAATTTCCACAAACTCGTTATGTCAAGTCTCTGGCCCCCCTCAGAGGACAATGTACTTCTATTTAACCAATTAGGAACTACATAGGCCCAAGCAGGCGCCGTCAAAAATATGTAACGTCACGGCAAATGGTGCGGGAATTCCAAGGTGGCGTCGCCACCTACATTTTCTTTTTGCGCGTTTTCTCGCTTATTAAGCGTCTTCTCGCAGTAAGCATGGTGTTTTTGGTATTGTGAAAGACTACTTTACTAATGCGACAAAAATCGTTTTGCTCTTTAGTGTCCCTTTAACATCTTTACCTGATGCCCAATATCGTTTAACACTGTAAAATACAATTACACGATATGGCCCTAGCACTGACGTGCACTGCCAGTAAAGCACACTGTCGTCGCAGTTCTGTGCTGTATGAAAACGACGTAGGCACGCACCTGGCAACGCACGGAAGCAGCAAGTTGTAGTGCAAACTTAAATTTGTACAGAACTCACTTTTATAGCTACTATACCATCAGAAGTTTTGTTATATGGTAATTACTAGCACCTCCATTTCTATAGCCCTTCAATGCTTTTTGAAAGACTCTGATCATACTGCTTTCTCAATGTTACAAAAAGAAAACAATTTAAAAATGAAAAACCCTGATCAATCACGTATGTTAGTCAAAATTTCATCTTGTGGCTGTATTATGAGACGATCACCTTTGGTGACATCGCCAAAATGTCACCTTCAGTGCATGCTGATTGGCTGTTTGAGGAAAGGCGGGCATGTAGTCACCTCAGTGAGTGGACACGCGAGATTCTACATTGTGCGAAGCGATAATGTCGCTGGAATACAGAATACAGTCCCACATCCATCAACACTCACACTCAAATAAGATGAGACCCATGATGCAGAAATTATGCGATAACAACGACCAGGCATGAACGCGAAACACTTGGCTTCTCTAAAAGAAACACTGCGGCCAGCATGCAAAAAAATGAACCCTAAAAATAAAAAAAGAAAAGCCACAATACGTGTTTGCAATGAAGCCATATTTAAGTTGCACAAGAAATGCCCGCATTGCTAACCATAACTCATCAGATGTTGAACAAATGTCGTGTGATGTTTACTAAATGTTATGAACGTATTCTTCCACTTGGTTTTTAGATAAGCTCCAACATTATTACATCAAACAATGCAGTAATGTGCTATAGTTAGAACCCCCTTCTAGTTTTTTTTTTCTAGGCTGCTGTTTAGTATTTGACCACTGTGACAGGTGTCAAACTATTACATCTTCAGAATTTCCATGCAGATACCCAAAGCAACCGCAGCTGAGGTTGTATAAAAGAGCCAGCTTTGTGGTGTGGCCTATGGATTGGATTATGGAAGCATAAGCAGCCAAAATATGAAAGAACATTCACAGTAAGCAAAGATGTTAGCATGACATTAATGGCACTACGCAAATGCTTACCAGTGATTAGAGTGCATTAGCATATACACTCAAGAGTTCGTGCACTGAAACACAGTATAAACAGTAAAGCTGTTAAGAGGTGTATGACGAGAGATATTGTGCGGCACATTGTCCACTATAAAATGTCAATTAAAGGACAGCCAGCAACACAGATGGAATCCCAAAGTGACCATATGACAAAGCACAAGCTAGAATACACACCCAACCACCAACATTGGTAATGAGCTATCACTAAGAACAGCCAAAAAGGCTGCCCTAAAGCGTTGTCGGGGTGCACAACCAACGCCAGTATCGATAAAACTGGCACAGTATACACGAACATGCAATCTGATGCAAAGGAAAATACAGAAGTACTAAGCTCGAATGTAGTGAAGCATTTGAAAAAGCTCCGATACAGCAAAAGTAATGCTGCTGTGTATAATGAAGCATTTGGAAAGTCCTGGGTAGGTTTAGGGCAGTGGCAAAACAGACTTTTAGTATTTCCAAAGTGAGTAAGAACACAGTCTAACAGCGTCGCTGTCTTTTATGTAGGAACAGCTCACACTGGCAAAGTTTTGTTTCTTTTGTTTTTGTTAAGTATTAAGCAATGTTAAGTGTTAAGCACGTGCTTACAGTGAGTACGAAATAAAGAAGCCAAGTGGAAATGTCATCAGGTAGTGCTTAGTCGACTTTTACGAGGAGCAATGATCCTTCATTCATTCTTTGTTCCTCTGCCGATTGTTAATCCAATATGCCTGAGACTATACAGTGAGGGGACAGGGTTGGAGAGTGCATATGTAACACTCTGAAATTCAGACTGTCTAAGCGAGTACAAGCACAACACAGTTTTCCACAGTTGGCAAATGACAAACATGTTATCTGCAGTCACAACAATTTAAGGAGCACACACCTGCAAAGCCCATTTACAACTTGCCTTTTAAAAACGAGCAGCAGCACAAGACAGTGGACCATGGAGGGAACAAACAAAGCACTGACCAGTGCCTTTTTAAAAACATGATAATACTGATATGTGTTGCTTTAAAAAGCACCATGTACGCACATGCCCAAGTTTGCACTTTATTGCCTTGTGAAACACCAAGCAAATCTGTTCATTTATGAACAGCTTGCGTGAAAACAAAACTTTTGAAGTGTTCCAATTTGAATGCAAATTTTGCACAGTTATCCTCTGCCTTCTAGCCTAAACACTGCACATACAGTGTTCTCACATCGCAGCATTAAGCAGCAACTATCTCTTTTCCTGAACACTCTTATCTGTTAAGGCCCTTTATCCAGCTGTCGTGGCTAATCAAAGATTACAGAAGAATTTTGTTGGAAACACCCTTGTCACTATAACAGCTGTGTGAGAATACAGCAACATACCCCGACGATAACGTCTTGACGATGATAACGACTGTTTTGAGTGAAGGTTTCAGGGTGTTTTCTGCAGCTGTGTGCTTATCGTGTCTTATTTTCACGCGTTATGCATGATGTAGCAGCCAAATGGCAGAAGATATCTTTAAAGATGAAATAAGAACTGTCAGTGAGGGTACTCAAAGCCTTAGTCTTTACCTAGCAAAGTGCAGTGCTAGGTACAGGCTCTGTGTACCTAGCAGACTGTAAGACTACTGTTCATTGCGAGGCAGTTACCAGATTAGATAACCATAATGTGTTTTAGATAGAGACTTGTTTAATTGTGTACCTTGGGCATCATATCGGCCATGAAACTTTGTCCACCGAATCCAGGCTCCACGGTCATCACAAGCACCATGTCAACATGCTCCACCAAAGGTAGCACCACATCCACGGGCGTCTTTGGCTTGACACCCACTCCGACCTGCAAAAGACGAGCGACAGGTCCCTGGCTGTAAAGGCGAATGCAAGCACAAAAGGTATTAGTGATCGATTTCTTTGACGAGAGCCCATATGACAGCTAGCTAAGATTGACGAAGTGCAACCTTTCCACTCCATCGTGCTGTTTGTATCTTCTTTCCCAGTCGGTGTTTCTCTCGTCCCTGTTAACGTGAATCATACATAGGGCAAGAACAATGAACGTGCACCATGGAGGAACGTGCACCTGTAAGCAACACATGCAGGCTGTCATGCAATCACGGTGCTGATCTTCGTCATGTTCTTGAACAAGCCGTGGAAAAATGTAGGGGCACGTCTACTTCGTGAGAACTTTTGCAAAAGTTTCATAAGTGTCGTTCTGACAAGCATCAGTACTCGCTGCCAGAGACTATCGCAGTGAAAGTTTCAAGCTTGCGCCAATCTGTTACAGAGAGCTGATTAGAAGTGCCAACAGCGATGGGCCACCAAGATGAGCCCACTTTTGGCTACAAAAATGGGACATCAGGGCCTTTCCTGTTCTTTCCGTCACGACGTACACCTACGAGCCCAATACATGTCTGTACAATTCCTTCATTAGCAGCCTTTGGATGGACTGTGTGTGCACCTAGTTAGCAGACGTGAAGAAAGTCTACGCAAGTCGTCCGCAAGATATTTAAGCGCACCGTGAGCAGTGCCTAACCTCAAAGCTCCTGCTGAGAAGCTGCACATTCTGTGCCGCCTTCCTGTGAACAGTAATGGCGACATCTCTTTTTTTCTGGTTCCCAATACCAGATGTGTAATTCTGCAAGCATACTTTTGTGACGTATCTACTCACATATTTCAAAAGCAGTGTTTTGCATGGAGGCTGCTAGCTCTATAGCTACACTATCTGAAACTGGGCATATTACACGGCCCAAGATTTCACTGCAGTTGATCGACCTGTTATGCATATATCATAATTCCATCACTGCCATGCATATTTCTCTTCTCAACTTCCAAGTTTTTGCCCCACATGTTGCTGCCTGTAAAATGCAATGAGTGTACATTTTTAATTAGAAATACAAGTAGCTAGTAAGATGCCAGTCGTGACTTAGGTGCAAGGCAATTCCTGCTGAACAGGCTTTCAACCCATCTTTACTGTTCTGTGGATTTTGTAGCTCGATACATGCATATAATCGCAGCGGGAAAGGCTGACCTTCATGCCGGCTTCCCGGATCTTGCGCACGAGTTCAAGCGGTTCTGCCGTTGCCTCGATGTGGAATGTATACTGATCGGCACCAGCATCTGCCATCGGCGACACCCACTGCAAAGAAAACAATGAAATATCCACTTAGAATAACAGAGAGCTGAGCTAGTTGGTAAGTATGCATTCTAAAAAGGCACGGCGTGCAAACACGGACACAAGAAAGAAGTCAGGACACCACAAACGCTGTCCTGACTTCTTTCTTGTGTCCGTGCTTGCACGTCCTATCTTTTTAGAATGAAATATCCACGGTACAATGTACTATCCATAAGCAAGAGGAGGTAGTGTCCATAAGTAGCTATTATATAAAACTGGCGCTCCAGGCACACAAAGCAAGAGAAAGACGTACACAAAACACGGCACATGTATATTGAAGTTTCGATCATGTCATCCCATGTGACATTATGTCAAGACAGTCAGCTTGGCTATCATTCGCAAGTGCTACGAGACCTAAAGCAACTGCACGTTAACCAATTACAGATCTATTGCACACTTTTGTGTCGGATAACTCTGATCTGCAGGCAGAAATATCGGCCGATAAACCGAAGGGAGTGTCGATAGCTCTTACTTTCTCCGGTGCTTGCACCATCATGTGCATGTCGAAGAACGTCTTGGGCAGTTTGCTTTTGAGGCACTTGACGACGGGATGTCCGAAAGTAAGGTTCGGCACGAAATGCCCGTCCATCACGTCCAGGTGGAGGTAGTCCGCTCCGCTGTCCAAGAGTTTCTGAGATTCCTCGTATATGTTCGCCAAGTCGGCGTTGAGAATGGACGGGCCGATTTTGCACTTCAAGCTCGAGGAAGTCATTTTGCTGGCTAATTGGGTGCCGACGCGGACGCCGCTCATGCGAAATAAAAGTTCATACAGCGAGAAGACGCGTGCGGTCGGGAAGAGGATAAGGACCTCAAGACGCCCGCTGCAGCCGCTTCTAATCTCTCCTCTTCTTCTTTTATCGCGGGAGCGCTAAAACACACACTTCGCGCGGCCGCTAATCAATCACATGTGCGAGTCAGCTTCGGCTTCTTTGCAATACACACTTTAGGTCCATTCGATTCACCCTGCACTATCTGAACTGGTTCATGGTGGTGACGTCAGAGTGCCGTCGTCGTGCAGGGAACGTTTCAGAAAGTGCAGCAGCAACGAGATGTCGAAACGAATACGAGAGTGCAGATGTCGTGCAAGCCCTCTGCTACGGTCGGCTGTCTCGCGAATTGTGGAGGTTGTGATTCGTAAAAGTGGCCGCCGCTTACGCTGCCTGGCATTTCAAACTACCGGAAAACATTGACTGAAGTATTCGTTGGGCGCCGTTAAAATAGCCACGAATGCAGTCGGCTGCGTCGTCTGCTGCGGTTACAGCCATCTTGTGCTGCACGGACTCGGCACTACCTCACGAGTAAGTGCAGGGAATTCGTGAACTGGTCTTGCACGACGGCTGCACTTTTTCGAAACGAATACCGCGGTGCCGACGCCGCCATGTTGAACTCGTGAAACGAATGCCGGAGTGCAGCGCCACCGTGAACCGGTTCACGAAGTGCAGGTGAAACGAATGGACCTTTTGCGGTTGTGGTCAAGCCGGAAGCGGAAACACTTTGAATTCTCATTACTGCGACAAAACACTAAAAGGACGCACTTTTAATTTGCTGAATAAATGAATTTATTTATTGTTTTCCAGACCAATGCTAGAGCCGCTTACTTGCACGCGAGGTCACTAATAAAAAAAAACGTAAAAGGGTGGGCATTGTTTGAGAGGCGCGTTTTTCAATTTAGGCAAACTTCATATTTTGTGGGCGTTCTTTAAACGCCGTAAAAAATCACCACACAGCACGTACGTTGCCACAAAAATTCGGATCGGTCATTTTGGAATGCCCCCTATACTGCAATGAAACACACCTGACCCTAAAGTGAATGCTAAAAATTTTGCATGACTGATCTTTAACTAATTAAGCAAAATATAAAAGATACCCTGAGTGCCACGACAGCAAATCATGTTGTTCGTTTCATTCAGTTGCAGTTAACCACTTTTTTAAAATCCGTGGTTCCTGCGAAAAGAGTCGCAACACACTGCAGCAATTTTATAGTTCTGTTTGGAGTTTCCATAAGGGAAAAAATTGCATTGTCGCATCTAAATAAAGGAGATTTCCTGTGTAAAAACATAACAAACGTTTTATTTTCTTTTTTTTAAATTTGACGTGAAGACATTACAGGTTATTTAACACTCAGCAGTTTGAAAGCTAGTCATGCGACACTTTGACGCAGGAGTTATCTTATTTATTTGTTTATTTCCTAGCTCGTATACCCCCAAGACCCAGAGTTAAACACAGCCACAAGCTGTGGGCCGCTTATTACAGCAATGTGCCAAAGGGACTGCACATGCTATGCAGCCCACACCCGCACTCTAGCCCTGCAACTCAACAGACTCGTGCATGAGTCAGCACATGATTGAGCGCATGAAACGTACTCACTGGACCCACCTCGAACGGTTGTAAGAAAGTAGTTAATATAACGAAGCCATTTTCGCTTGGGTCCATTTTGCATAAAGCTGACAATCCTGTGCTGCAGTCAAGAGAACACAGAGGAAGAAATAAACTAGAAGGCAATACGGCCGTAAAAAATCACTACACAGCATGTACGTTGCCACAATAAAATGGATCAGCTGTTTTGGAGTGCCCTCTACAACACAATGAAATGCACTTGGCCCTAAACTAAATATTAAAAATTTTGCATGACTGATCTTGAACTAATTAAGCAAAATATAAACAATACCCTGAGCGCCACGATGGTGCTTAGCAGCAAAGCCATTCCATTCGCTTATTTCGTGCAGTATCGGCCCAATTCACATTAACCTCCGACAAAGAGTGTATTGGCCGAGAATGTCTATTTGGTTGTGCAGCATAACTTTGCCTGCGTGCTCTTGCGTGGGGTCATGTATCACCTTTAGTGACCAGATTTGTAGCGACATGACGTTTGCATTTTGAGAAAATGCGTACACCAGTTGTTACACTTAAGGTTTTGATGTTGCGTGTCATCTATTAGTACTGTACGTATATGAGGCAAACGTCAGTGCGCTTCTTGGCCCTACCTGGCCCTTGCGGCAAAAAATACTATGCATCAATCAAAACATGTGTACATATAGCACAGTAAGCAAGAAGGAAAAGAGGAAGGCAGCAACATACATACCCACTTCTTTGTTCCTAGTTTATCACGCACTTTGTACATGATGTCAAAATAAACTTCCACGCTTATGAAAGACTGTGCTCGTACCAAAACAAATCTTTATTTTGGAGTCTAGTGAACCTCTCACAATGCACCCCCCCCTCCCTGAATGTCTTGCATTAAAAACCATTCAGAACGGTCCGTGATGCAGAAATCCTTTATGCCAGGGCCCATTGATCTGCAAATAGACCAACGACATTAATCAAATTTTAGAAATAAACTTAAAATGTCACGAGCAGCATAGAAATGTGCAAAAACCCTACAGCATAACATAATTATGATAGGAGTTTAAAAAAGCACACACACTAAACCTCTAGGACTGTTATAAGTGTATGAATGCAAGCTAATAAATAATTTCTTTCTTTAGTTCAACTGTTGTGACAAGATCTGTAGCCTTGGCACAGTGCTAGCGGAAGTAACCACAAAATTTTTTGGATTGCACAGAAAGAACACAAAAGATATTTGTGGTGTTGTGTCTGTAAGCTCAGAGGTGTTGTAATAGCGATGTTAAATTTTCATAAAACACACATTCAAGGGACAAATAATAATAATAATAATAATAATAATAAAAAAATCACAGCATATCCACGGAGTGAATGATGATGAGTGGGCGAAGCTGCGGAGGTTCATCGGTAAACCGTGAATCTTCCGTGAATTCTGCCCAGTACATCATCACCGGCGTGAGATCGGGCGCGTTTATACTAAAGGTTCGATGAGAGTTATGACGACTTGCAGCTGACTTTAATTTTACATGTACGCTGTGAATTTTCATTGTTTAGAAAACCATTGCTTTAGAAAACATCTGGCGTCTTTCGTTAAGGTGGCGGTCCCACTCCGGCGAACCCCCCTCCGCATTTTACGCATTGTTTGCGGACACACTGTGCTCGCTGCGCTTGACAAATAAATATTACTTGTAATAATTCAGAAAGCTTATGATCTCCGCTTTCTAATGACACCTGGTGTTAATGCCTGTTCGGAAGCGTTGCCTAATAGCAATGAAAATAGTGTGAGCAACAAAAGGCATTTTCGTTGTACAAGCCTCCGTTGTACGGCCAGTACGGCGAAACTGTTCAACATAACAAGACCAAATTTACCGTGCCTTTAGAAGAAGCGCTATTTAAGGTTTCTATGAAGAGATATTAGCCATAAAATAATTAGTAATTTATTTACGCTCCAATGAAAATGGGCAAAATATTAAAAGTTTTTGTGAGAATATCTTTTTTACTTTTCAAAGCAGAACAATAATATTTAGTGGCTACGTAGACTACGTTACACTTATTTTCCATGCGAAGTTGCTTTGTGTTCTGACGAAAACTTGATGAATTATTATTGTGTAAATGCGGCAGTTTATGGCTGTGCTTGGTCACGCATTACCGATGAAGCGACAAAACTATACAAGCTGCTACTGTGAACTTCTTCATAATGAAGAAGCAAGGCCCTTTCTATGATTCTATGAAGAGAAAATTCCTTTATCTTTATTAGGGAACCTGCAAGACAGCAGTGAATTTACGTAATTTTCCTGCTGACCAGTCCCGTAGAAACTCGCTTTTTTTTTCTTTTAGACGCTAAGTGCCAACGCGTATTGCACATTAGTAGATGCATATTGTGTCTTTTATCTACTTGTGCTCACTAACTTGACCACTCAGTGATTCAAACAAAATATTTTCAATGAATCATAAGTCTTACAGGCGTTTTTTGGTGGTAGCTCCATCTATGAAATGAAACATCAAGTTGCTTTATGCGAGTTCAAGCGTTCGCCAAAAGTGGCGCAATTAAACATAATAAAACGGGTAGAACAGGCATGAATTATATCTCCAGGCCTCATAGTTTGCTTCACTAGCTAAGTCTAGTCGCCGCGCGTAACAAACATCAACCGTAAAAGGAGGAGGGCTTAGTGTTAAACCCTTTCCACTCGCCCCACGTCAGCAGGTGGGGCGGTCTCATCAAGTGGCAAATGAGTTTCGGTATGCAGGAAGATTGCGCGTTCGTCACGCGTTCTTAGAACCAGTGTTCCCCGGCACGTCTTTAGTAATGTGCATCTCTTTGTGGTTCAGCTGCTTGTGTTTTGCGCGTTCCTTTGAGTGTTTTCGTGCCTGTGAGGTTCGAAATTGTGAAAGGAAGGACGCTGACATGCCGTGTGAATGATACGTATGTAGCGCCGCTTCAAAGGGGACACGATGGTGAACGTATGAAAGCTTGTCATTGCCGGAATTTTCAAAGTATGCCTGTCGAGCACTGTGCCGACAACTTCCACTGACCAGTAGTGGTAAGTTGTACCCAATCAGGTAATTACGTCCTAGTAGCAACGATGCGACAGAAGCGAGACTTTGTTGAAGATGCAGAACGTTCTAGTCAACGTGGCAGAATATTCAATGTACGGGACCCTGGAAAAGTTATATTGTGCTTTGTGAAAAGACGCACTCACTTCGGATAAGACGATCACTGTCTTTGCCACTAATGAGGGCTACGGTGTCAGGAAACAGTTCGACTGAGGAGGACTACTCTACCTAGTGATAACGCTGTTGCGCACTGCTACTTTGTCATAAAGCGGCTTGCTGCGTAGCCAGAACTACTACTAATGATCGGATAACAACTAGTTCGTAGCAAAGTACAAGGCGGACAGTGCAATGTCTGGTCAACGAAGAATAACCTGACTTAGACGCACGTGAGAGTGGCCACATGAACAAAATAGTGCCGATACATATGCTACTGACGAACATTTTGTTGAAAAACTTTTGCGGCAACCTAAATGGAAAACTTGTCGATGGTGCCTGTAAGTCAAATAAAGGAAAACCACAGCTTTCCACAACAAATAAGTGTATTCATGCTTTTATAGAACAAGCATAAATAAAAACAGGCATCTGTAAAAGCCTACATGACCGGTCATGTAAGCCCCCAAGGCGACCCTATCCAGCTCTGACCCAGTGCAGCAACAAGCCCTGGTCGACCGTCGTGCCCGGGCGGCGGCAAGAGCCAATGGTCTTCCGGACTAGGAGGCCCACCCCCAATAGCGACTTATTTCTACCAATAAATGTTGTATTCTCTCCCTCCCAAGGGGGGGGGGGCGCCCAGCCCCCTCGTGTGCACGCCTACGCTGGCCGATGTACCTATACTCTGTTTCATATGCAACGCTGTGGAAGCTATACAAGAAGTTCAGTCAGCAGTATGTGTGACTACGCGCGTCTTGCGCCTGGCTTTCATCGTTGTAAACGCTCGTGCGAGACAACCACGAACGCGCCTGCACAGCGTCGCGAAAGGTTGCAAATGAGAACAAAGAGACGAAAATAACGGGGTGTCTTGCCCTCCAACGCACAAACCATCTTGGTTTATTACTGTTCCCAAGAGAAAAAAAATCACGCCTCACATGGAAAAATCATTGTATTCTTCCTCACGCAAACGCATTCATTGTCAGACGTCTCGCTGGCAGAAGCATGTGTTCTAGGAGGTTCTAACTCCGGTAATTAGTGGTAGTCATGTGTTCAACTGATCATCAAGATGTACTTTATTTTGGTAACCGTTTATTGCAGTTTGAGAGGATGAAATTTCGCAGATAACTCTCGAATTATAATTTGCTGAAATCTGTCGGTCCATTTTTTCCTCCTCCAATTGTAATAAGCAAAAGCACGCACCCCCCCCCCCCTACATACACACAACAGACATGCGCTCGCGCGATGCTATAAAAGTCACTGGCACGGTCGCTAAAATGAACCAAAATGATTGTTTTAGTAGCGGCCGTGCAATTCCACTGAAACGCTGCGAAGCGTTTGATTGATGTTTTGTTCAATACTATTTCACTGAGGCACATTATATTATGTGAGTGAGTGCGTTAGTGAGAGCGTAGCGCGTGCGTGTGGGTGAGAGCGTGCGTGTGTGCATGTGTGAGTGCACGCTGTTGTACGCACCAGTGTGCGTGTGTGTGCGTGTTTTTCTTTTTCTTTTGTTCTCAAGCGATTGTATTTAGACGTTGTGCTGTCCTTGCTCAAGGGCTGCAATAGGAAGCGAGCGTTTGTCCTTACAAACTGGGACACTTATCGTCATGTCGTTGAAACGACGCCAACAGTTGGCCCCGATTGTACGTGAAAGACGCCGTCCGCGTTTGTGCTCCTTGCTTTTTGTCGGCTGATTTCCGTCACCTAGCGCGACATATAACATATAAAACACGCGCGAGGCGACGCTGACCATACTTGCGCGCGCAATTTTCTCGCTTTCTGCAAACGTGGATGAGTGGCGTCGTCTGTTGTCATTTTTCGAACTATTGGCAAGATGGTGGTAGTGGAACCGCCACCTTAAGCAGCTGGCGTCTTTTCATTTTGCTTTAGAAACATCTGGCGTTCTTTTATTTTGCTTTTAGAAAACATCTGGCGTCTTTCGTTGGTTTATTTCATCAATCAACGGTGTTTTGAACAAAATTTTTATTGTTTAATCACGCACAGGAAAAATCTCCCACCGGCACTACCTTGGAGGTAAACAATGGCTGCTAATGGGAATGAGAGACAGAAGTCGGCTTTTAGCTAACACTTACACTTCTACTTCTACTAACGTTTCCTACTGGAACATGCCAATGGCTGCTAATGGGGAATGAGAGACAGAAGAATTCGACTTTTAGTTAACGCGCACGCTGCGAATTTTTTATTGTTCAACAACGCACAGGAAAAATCTCCCACCGGCACCACCTTGGAGGTCACGATCTGGTATTAGCGTTACGACTGGTTACGCACTACTACGACTACGAGGGACGAACGGGTGCCGCCTTAAGGAGCTTCGCCCCTAATAATAATTTCTGGGGCTTTTTGTGACGCAGTCAAAGTGCCCCTAGAAGCATTACACGTGGCTGTCCAGCACACTAGTCGATACATAGCATGCGATATCATGTGACCATCACATGCCTTTCACCTTTGCAACATAACCAGACGTCTGCTTTGTACTTGAAGTTGTACTTGGTCATGTTTCATGCTTGTCATAACTTATGATATTGCTTCATTAACAAGTTGAGACTTTATACTCTAATTATGACACAAGTGTCAGCTCAACATATTTAAAGGGCCAGTAAACAACCCTGAAGTCCAAAAATTATAACGCAGAGACTTATGCGCACTTTTGCTATGTGAACATGCTGCCGCAAGAATTTTGCGAGTGCATGCTATAACATACCTGCCAAGTTTGGAGAAACGGAATCCGGGAGATCTACTCAACAAGGGGGGGGGGTATAAAGTATGCCGACCGCGGGGGGGGGGGGGGGGTACTGCCGCTGATCTGTACAGAGTCGCCGCTGATCTGTACAGAGTCCAAACCGATAACATCGCTTGCGCATCGTCTGTTTCACGTGCGAGTGAAAGCGCGCTAGCGCTAGGGACGAACGCGGTTGCAGCAGAGATGAAACGACCCGGCCGTCACCGTCGCGCGAATGGCACATGCGATAACATCGCTCCGCGTGCGAGGCCTGTCGTCGCTTGCTTACCAGTTATTTCGTCGGGCAAGATTTTTGTGTGTACACAAACGAATCATCTACGAAATATTAACCGCTGATATAACCTATAACACATTTAGGACGTGGCCAGACAATTTTTCTCATGTGGCCAAAGCACTGGACGCGCGGGGCAAAACTGGATTTCCGGGAGATTTTCCTATGACCCGTACAACCGGGAGAAACGTTCAAAATCCGGGAGTCTCCCGGGTAATCCGGGAGACTTGGCAGGTATGCTATAATAAGGAAGTTACAGGGGTTAGAACATCCATTTCACCTGGTTTCAAATTTTCACGCGGCTTCGCCACCCTTCTCCGCCACAGGGAGGGGAAGGCATAGCTTGTTGTCGTGACTCCGTCCACTTCAGCAATGTGACATGATGTCAGTAATTGACACCATTGGCAAGCTAGATTAGTTGCAATGCACTTCCACCTGTTGCAGCTCCTGGTTGTTTATTGCTTACATTGTCACACGGGCTCCGTAACTTGACGGGCAGTTTTCGGCTCTTCGGTATTTTTAAACCTTTGCTCATGTCGAAGGCGAAGTGCGCGCAGGCGCTATGCAGTGCAAGGAATATATGCATGACAACCTGACAACCGCGTGGCCAAAACCGCATCACCGCAGGGCCAACAAACAAGGTCCAGTTCCATAGCGGTGGGTGGGAACATGAACTGACGTTAACTTGACAACTGTTTGTTGAGACCTGGTTTAGACCAATCGACGAGCTCAGCGGTGCGTCAAGTTGCCCATGGGCAAGTTTGCGTCACTGCGCGTATGAGGGGGATTGGTCAGGCGAAGGAAAGAGGCGCAGGAATTGTTTTTCGAAATGGAAGGTCTACGCGGCGCGCAGCGCTGTAATATTCCTAAAATGTGATCACTGCGGTCTACTGTACGAACAGGCGAGCTTGCTTGGAAAGTGTAAAATAAAAGTCGAAGCCTGTTTACTGGCCCTTTAGAAATAAGTGAATAAAAGATAAAGTAAGGCAAGCTTTTTTGTTAGTATTTTTTTAACTAAAGGAACACTAATGATAAAACTGACTTTTCTTGTATTAATGAATTATTTTCACGATACCAAAAGCACCATTCTTGCTGTGAGAAGATGCTTGGTAGTCAAGGAAACGCGGAAAAAAATAAAATGTGGGTAGTGATACCACCTTGAAGTTCCTGCACTGATTTGCTGGAACATCACAGGATTTGACAGCCTCTGCTAAGGCCTATATAGTTCTCAAGTGGAAGTACACTGTCCTCAGAGGGGGCCAGAGACCAAAATATGAAAACACTTTCAAATCCATGATGTCAAGCTGACATTCATGTGCAGAGGTTTCGGCGCGAAATTTAAAAATGAAACTTTGACCTTTTTCTCTTGCGAAATTAGTGACAGCAGAGTTTTCGAAGAATAATTTATTAGCCTAAATTAATTCAATGCTTCACTTTATTGACTCTTTAAAGTACGGCTGAATTCCCTTTACAAAAGAGACAGGAAGAGGCAATTAGTATCTTTCAGTTCATGCTAAACAAAGAACATAATGATCAGAACAACCTAGCATCATGCCGAGGTTTGAACAATGTAAGATATGAAAAAAAATTAGTCATTACTCTGTTGCACTTGGGTGATGATGGAGGGCATGGACTCATTTGTCAGAAGTGCTGCTGCGCCTGCCAGCGTTAGGGTCTTTTTGAAATGCAAAGACAACATAAATACCTGGAAACAAGGGCAAAAGAAAAACACTGTCAATCTGCACTGGCACTCTTAAGAATGCACACTTGCAGCAGACTTCGAAATGCTTTAATGAGCCTAGATTAGATACCCCCGAAATCAGACAACGAAATGCATTGTTGTTGCTACTGTCCTGGAGGCATCTCTCTACCTTGCAATTCCAGGGGTGGAAGCGGGCTTGAGTGTTTTGGAGCAGCTCAGGGAGCAGGCATAATGCTGTTTTGGAGCAGCTTTGGAGCACCAAAATGTGTGTTTTGGAGCAATGCAAGTTAGTTTTGGAGCAGGATTCTAGGGTCAAACATCATTGTTGTTAATTTTTTTTAAATTTATGGTAAACACTAGAAATTCCAACGATCTTAGAAAACATTCAATACTGATGAACCAACCACACTTAACACAAATGATATATATATATATATATATATATATATATATATATATATATATATATATATATATATATATATATATATATATATGTGTGTGTGTGTGTGTGTGTGTTTATATATATATATATATATTTTTTTTTCTTTCTCTCGGCTCGGAGAACGATGATATAAAAGCGCATCGAAGCCTGGTAAATCTCATCCTGATGAAGATCGGTCTCCGATCGAAACGTCGACAAATAAACAGTTTTTTAGAAGCGTATACCTTTTTCCTAATATATACATATATATATATATATATATATATATATATATATATATATATATATATATATATACACGCGCGTACGTGTTATCATTAAAACATCACAGCTGTGATAGAGCAATGACTCAGTAAAATGAGATAAGCGATGTTTTGAATAGGTACACTTGACTAGACTGACAAATGAAAAACGTTCATGGTAATGAACGTCTTTCAGCAGCGGCGTTTTCCGCTGCGTTTGCCGGGTTGCTACATTTTCGTCAAAAGCCTACGCCGGCTTCAAATTGTTCCTTCGAAATGCGCGGAGGTCAGCGCCATCTGGAGGCACTGGAAGAAACCAAGCAAACACGCGTCCGCACCCTAAACTCCGCTTGACGGACGAGCGAGCGATGTGCCGCGCGAGGCGTTTTTCGAGTAGGAAGACGCGGCGGCGCGATTTTGAGATGGCGTTCGTCAAAATGACGCGCGCGACCCTCCGACCATGCGTGAGTCGCGCATGAAATCATGCCACTCGGGACGCAACAGCGCGATTTCGCGAAGGCGTTCGTCAAAAAACACGCGCGTCCCTCCAAACGTGCGTAAATCGCACCAAAAACTGCGCCATGCGGTTCCACCATTTCCCTTCAAGTTTCTTTCCAAGATTTGTCAATTATTGGTGTCGGTTATATGCCCGCAAATATGGTACATGAGGTGCGATGATACTAGATGTCGCAAGCACACAATTTGTATTGCGTGGCTCTGTTTTCGTACTACCTCACATTCGTCTGAGTAATAAGCGTTCCAAGTGTCTATCTTATTCTTTTTTGTATATTTCTTCACTCGCCACCTCATGTACCAAACCACAAACAGCAACGGCGGCGAGCGGATGGTACGAGCTACAGCGTATTCAACCACAAGCCCAGCGCACGTTCTGACGAGCAAAAATCGAACAACGCGACCAATCGCACTGGCGAGACTATGCTCGTCGCTGCACGAGCGCGTTTACATGCTGCATTTATAACGTCTAACGGCTTGTGTGCAATGTAAAAAAATTCTCCACATGGCACGCTCTCACTAAAGAAAATGAGTTTCGGAAATGGTCCAACCGACTTACACAAACCGAAGCCTTGTGAGTGGTTTCGCGGTTGATAGTGGCTTCATTGACCGCAAACGGATAAAACAAATTTTGCTTTCTCATGCAGACTTATGACCCAAAATCCATCTTACACACTCAGCTATACAGCAGTTTCCTTAATGCAAAGTTTCTAAATAATGGTCGCGCGTTTACGTCCGCGGCAGCTGCTCACACTATCCTCATGGCTTCACATCAAATTAAATATTCGCAGTAAATAGAACCTTTTCGACATTATGAAGCGTCAACGCACCTACTTTGTTCATGTTCGCAATCCCAGGCCACGATGACAGCAACCGCCTATGCGCGCAGCGCGCCAAAAACTCCGTTGCCGCCGGCGCCATCGAAATATGGCCGGACAACTCACTTTCTTGAATCTAAAAACGTTGCTTTCTTGTAGCTAGCTCCTGTACAGGCTCGCTAGCTTTTTTGCGCCTTCGACGTCACGAGAGCGCGCCAAGTGATGTGATGATGATATGAGCTCGCATAGGCGCGCCATTACACGGATGACAGCGGCACATGAAGGCACCAAACGTAGCCTTGGTGATCGGTTCCGGCAGCGCACCGGAGCCCATCGCGGAGGCCGTGCACCAAAGACCGCTTGGGAGCAGTTTCGGCACAATATTGCGTTTTGGAGCAGGATGGCGCAGCAGAAGCGGATTGGCGCAGCGTGGCGCAAATGGCGCAGCACTTCCACCCCTGCATTGTTCTGGGTTTATGCCTAGACCTACAGTAAATTTCATCAAAATCGGAAATGGTGACCGGGACCCTCGTGTTCGATCTTATCTGGCACACCCAACAGCAATGTTGCATATCGACAGAGATTTGGCAATGCGTGCGCGCACCGTTTACGTGCGCACACGCATCGGGGAAAATTTGTGGAAAGCCAGACGAGTCGTCCGCTCTTCCGTCCCAGTCTCTGTGTTCCGCATCATCAGGGCCGTAGCTAAGAGGGAGGGGGGGGGTTGAGGGGTTCTGACACCCCCCGAAATTTTTGCCTGTTTTAAACCTTTCGAACGACACTAAAATACCACGCCTGCACAGCAACCGCTAGTTGCCAAAGTTAGGCGTTCTACACACAAACCCCCTGAAAAAAATTTCTGGGTACGCCCTGCGCATCAACACTTCAAAAGCTCCACTGCAAGAGAGCGGTATATTCTGCGCTTAGCTGTCTATCAGCGCGTTCATCACAAGACCCAAATTTGCAATTGGCGGTTGATACGTAGTTAAGCGGGGTTCGCAGCAGGTGCTGAGAGCCTGGGTGCACACCAAATGCCTGATAAGTTTACTGAGGGCATTACGCTATTTTGGACGTGGCTGTGGTGATTTGAACCGTTGGGCGGAATAAAAAAGCATGAATTCGTTTTTTCAGACTGCCCAATTTTTTTGGACGATTTCGTGGTCCCTAGAGAGTCCGAAAAATCGGACATTGACTGTATTTATCTTCTAGATGTTCGAATACTTCAAATAGACAAAATCCAGTGTGACTCAAACCCCCTGACCAACACACTATTAAAAAAAGATTCGAAAGTTTGAATATTCGCACAGCCCTAGTAAAACCAGAAAAAAATTCTCAGATAAGCGGTGTTCAAGATAGCTCAATTATGAAAATATATGCATGATCACCATAGAGAGAGGAAAAGAATGTAGGAAAGGCAGCGAGGTTAACTAGACAATGTGTCCAGTTTGCTACCCTACACATGGGGAGGGGGAAAAGAGGAGTAAAAGAGAAGCGCGTAGCATATCAGCCCGAAAGCCACACGACCCTCCTGCGGTACTTGAAAAGAGCCCTATGATCACCAAATCTGCTGTCATCTAGTCGCGCCTTGCCAATGCAAATGCGTTTTTTCACATGACCCCAGTGTCCTGTGGCGAAAGTCACTTAAGGGTGCCGCACGCGATAAGAAAATTTTAGAACTGAAGTTCTTAATTATGTTATTTTCTTTTCACGGTGTCGCTAGCACTGTTTTTCAGGGGATTTGTGACTGTCCCGTACAATCGGGAGGACTGCTCAGAATTAAGGAGCCTCCCGAGCGAATTGGGGAGAGTATGCACGTATGCGGGCCCTACGTAATGATTTGTCGCTAAACATTATTATACTACGTCCTAGGGGCCCAAGTCTTGACATAGCAGCTTCAGAGAATTTCACTGAACCCATCATCCAAAATACTCAAAAGTCTTTAAAATACCTGATGTCACACCGACGTGAACGTGCTTAGTTAGGTACAAAATTCATTTCCTCTTCCAATAACTAACCTATGATGGCAATATTGTGTGGCAATAGAGCTCTGAAAGAATAACCGTCTCTATTTAGGGCCCTCTTAAAACTCATTTACACCCAAGTCAAACTGAAGAAACTAAACTGCAAGGTTCACAACACGAAAAGGAAGTGTCACAATAGCGCTCACCTTGCTTCTTCCGACCCTTCTTGGCAGGAGTGGCTTTCTTTCTTGCGGGCTCGGTCTTCTTCGCGGGCTCGGTCTTTTTTGCAGTCTCCGCCTTCTTTACAGGCTCGGCCTTCTTGGCGACTCGGCTTTTTTCTCACCTTCTGTTCGTCTCTACCTTCTTTGGGGTTTTCGACCTTCTTTTCGGGCTCTTTGTCTTCTTCCTCAGATTCATTTTGCTTGTCAGTGTTGTTTCTTCTGTGGGGAGTCCTCTTTCATCATCAGACTCGTCCTTGTCATTGGATTTGTCCTTCTCATCGTCCTCTGTCTTTTCATCTGAGTCGTCCGACTCGGCCTTCTTGTCGGACTCGTCTTCGTCAGACTCCTCTTTCTTCTTCGCTGCTCTCCTCCGCTTGGCCGGAGTGGTGCTCTTCCTGGCCTTCTTGGCTGGCTCCTCCTCCTCCTCTTCCTCCTCCTCGCTTGGCGCAGAGTCCTTCAAACATAAAAAAAGAGAGAAGAAGTCATCTGCCAGCCTCTGCTTATCCTGACTGCTACACCCCACTTGAAAATTGAGCAGCAGATGGAAACACATACCAGAATGAATTACTGTGAACCAGCTCAGAACAATGGAAAACTGTGCTAGTCGGTAAGATTTCATCAGAAAAGAATGTAAGGCACGCAGAGAGGAGAACAACACAACACAAACACAGACAGTCAACTGAGAGGGTGCACTGCAGCGGGAAGAAAGCGGACATAAAAACTTATTTGCACATGCGCAGGTATGGCAGTACCGCCTGTAATACCGCACACGGGGATTCTGTGCAAAAGATAGCTTTTTAGGTACACTCAAACCTCATTATAACAAAGTCGCATCTGACACGAAAATGAGTTCTTTATATCCGAAACTCGTTATAAAAGTATATTTGTAACACTGTACATATGGCAAAACTGTTCTTCATTTACTTCGTTTTAAACCGATAATTCGTTATATCCGTGTTCGTTATATCTCGAGGTTTGAGTGTATTTCATTTCTCCGTGCAAGTTTATGGAAGGCTGGCTCACACATGCACGTCCACTACTGTTGATATGCCAGGCCTCGTCAAGTAGATGCATTTAATTTTTGTGCCTGCACAACACTGCACATTCCATCGAATTTAGGCATGAATTTACACTCTTGACAATGTAAAGAAGAAGTGGTGCTGAAACCACAACTGAAATGCCTAGACAGTTATCTCTCACGTAGAAGCCCGCATGTAGTCCTGATGACAGGTGGTGCTAACCATTACTGCGCATACGCACATAAGCTTTTTGTACATCCTTTTTTCCCCACCGCAGTGCGCCTTTTCAGCGATAGTCGGTGATTTGTGTTGTCTCTCCTCTTCTCTTGTGTCAGTGTTTGTGTACGCCTTACCTTCTTCTATGATGAATTACTTACCAATGCAATCAACTGCCTGGAAAGCTCAGCAAGTCTGCTGCTTTTCCTCCTCCAACCAGATAAGGTGCATTACGATCAGATCAGGTACGGAGCATTATGAAACAGCGAAAATAAATCTTCTGGTTCTGACTCAGAGGTGCCAAGAGCAGGCTGCTGAGAAGTGTGGCTTTTACAGAGCCCTATTGGAGCAGCAAAATTAAAAAGACGCATCACTGCAGGCGGACTCCAATTGCAAAAAGGAAGAACAGTGTGCCGGCTTACCTCAGACTCGACCTCAGATTCATCATCGTCAGTAAGCCGTTTTCGAGATGTTTTCCCCTGCAAAACCAGACTTCTTAGTAATGCACTGCACTAAACCACCAATAAATAGCATGGAACCATTTTATTAGCTGCATATGAATGCGATTAAGTGCTTAAAGGGGATCCGAACCACTTTAGCAAGTAATCATCAAATGACCTTAGTATCAAAGTTTATTGCCTGAAGAACCGATTGCCGCAAAAATTGTCATTCAACCTGCTGATAACAGTTATGAATGCCAAACACCTCCATGATGCTAAATCGACGGAACAGAGTGCACACATAACGTTTCCTTTTTCATTCCGTAAATGCTCCTATGGAACAAACCTTTACTTCGTTACCCCCTCGGCCATCTATTATTGATTATTATCCCTGTAATACCCTAGCAAAAAAAAAAAAAAGTACCCACACCCTTCTTCTCTGCCTTGGGAGTTGCAGTCTTTCGTTTTTTGGCCTGGCCCTTGCCAGCAGAACCAGGAGTTGAGGACTTTCCTGCAACCCGCAAAAGAAAATCACACTCTGATGAGACTGCTGGTCACTCCCTTCTACTCTACACGTCACATGCAAGACTTGGATGTATTGAGAGTGCCCACTTGACAAATGTTGGCACCCAGTGCGGTGACTTTTTACTCTTCACAGAGATGCGAAAAGATCACAGTAGACAAAAAGCAATTCTTTGAAGGACACCGGCAACTGATTCGTGAGAACTCTTCAACAAGGCTGAACTTGCTTATAACAATACCAGTTTTTACAACATACCCGATATAACACTGAACAGCCACCGCACGATGACATTTTATCTTCTATGGTGAAATGCTCACTTATTAGAATGTTCCTATGCCACATTATTAATTACGGGGATGCTGCGCTTAAAAACTTTTTTTTTTAATTCTTGATTAGTTTTTGTTCAAACTTGGTGAGTTAATGTATGTACGTGTTATGGTTTATAATGTAATTATTCTTGCAGTACAATAGGTAGTTTTCAAAATATTGGACATTTCATGTGCCTTTTAACGGCGAGATTTTTCCCAAACAGAGAGTTACAAATAAATTGCCATGTCACAATACCATATTTACTCAAATCTAAGCCGTTTTTTTTTTTTAAACAATGTGCAAAAGTGTGTGTGTGTGTGGGGGGGGGGGGGGTGGTTGGCTTAAGATTCGAGTAGAAAGATGAAGTTTTTTTTTTCTGGCCTTGCGAATTTCGAGGGTCGGCTTAGAATCTGGGCCGGCCTAGATTCGAGTAATAGGGTAATAGGAATCAGAACTCTATGCAGGAAACAATAGACGATCTAAACTCATTTGAACAAAAGTTACCGTATGCTGAACATTTACAAGTGAGTCGATGTCAAGCTATGATTTTACTCATGAAATAACAGCATTCAGACTCCACAAGGAGCACGCCGAGCACGGAGCGTTGTGAACGCGCATATCATAGTTTTGCTTGAGGCCAATGCAAAACTAAGTGCTGAAATCCGCACCCTGCTCCTAAGCGAACGACAAGAAGGCAAAAACGCTTGTGCCTTTTTATGATTTTATTGCCTTTAATCCGCCGCCGTGTTAGCCGCATACATTTGGAGCTGCGTAGTCACTACTGATGATCGCGATGACAGTGACTGTGTACCGCCACAGTTTCATGGCAGTGGTTATGGCAACAATAGTTTCATTTTTATTCTGTGCGTGCCCAGTGTGCACGTGCCTTCAGAACTGCGTCACTTGCTATCTATGACCGCATCTATCGTGGTTTTGTCTGCAGCAGTTACGGCAGAACATAGCTTCACTAGGACTAGGTGTTGGCCACGTGTGTGTCTCTTCAAATGCCGTGGTCGTCATCCATAATCACAGGCTTGCGACAACTAGTAGTATTTTTGTTCTGAGTGCAATGTCAGAAACTTGGCGGGAGTTTTTGAATAAAATTCTACCACAGCCCACACGGCACCAACCCACCGGCTGCCTCGCGGTGGACAGACATCCGTCACCGAGCATCTCGGTGGCGAAAAATTTATCGGGATGGGCGTGGTAGCAAAAGCGTGTCTCAGACAGACACGAGATTCGGCAGTGTTGCTCTGGAACCACGAGTCCACGAGAAAGTGCCGAGTTGCCATCGAATTCTGTGGCAATCCCGGGCAAGCACCTTTTCCTTATGTGTAGCACTTGCGAAAACTTCATTGAAGCGCAAGTACCCAGGGAAACTATCCAATGTGACGAGATATTTATTCATTGTTTTCTATGGGCGACAAGTGTACCGAAAATTTTTTTGTTGTGGCAGAAATTTAGTTGTAGCGGTGTTCAACTGTAGCCCTTAAGCCCAAATGCTCCTTTTGCAACATGCATTGGAGTGATTGTACCTTCCTTCCCTACAGCCTGTGCTATTGGAATTGTACTGCTTACTTTATTGAGTGGCTATAAGGGGGAGGTGGGATCGGAGCTGAAATTCTTTGTTATTGTAATAGAGCATGAAATTTGGCATGCTTATTGGAAGTGCATTGAATGATTATTTACGAACTTTCATTAAATATCTCCAGTAGTTTTGACATTATAAATTTTTACTTGCATCATTGTTGTACCAAACCTGCAGAAAGCCTGGAGTGACAACAAAACATTGTAAAAAGCCCAAAGTTGCCCTTATATATTGGCCATAGGATGGTTCATGCTGTGACATTCTCCAAATATTTTATTACTCCAATTTTTTTTGCATGAACATTCCCCCATGTTTGCATAATGCATTCGTTATTGCCATGTCAATTAGCTAAAGAGTAAAAAATGAGAGAGTAATGAAAAAAATAGGAATGTCACAGCGCAGAGAATTGGCAAGGGAATACATGCAACAGATCTCATGAAAATCCATCTAGCCATAGTCGTGCTACACTTTTCCCGCAAGCGGGACAGTAGGGTCAAAACACACTTCTGAGAAACGGGCACTATAAAGTTGCACAGCCACTACATATACAGTCGAGCCCACATATAATGGCCCCACTTAAAATGAACTTTCGCTTAAAACAAACGATGTCTGCGTGACCGTGGAAATATACATTATCTCTATAGCGCAAAATCGCACTTACACAAACGTCTCTGAGCCCTGCCGATCGGTTACTGCGAGCGACTTCCCAGGACACCACTTTCCTATGTTAAACGCGGACCCTGCCTTTGCTGCCGACCGTTGTTTTGTTATGCCCCCCTCCGTCCTTTGTCCCGCATCCCCACCCATTTCGACAATTCGCGATTCTTCCGCGTGCATGCTGATTGAGCGTGAACGGGCCCTAAATTTTTCCGACACGCGCACAGCCGGCACCGCTATACTCTCCCAAGCAGCTACCCGAACTACCCTCCCCCGCAGCTCCTTCACCAGTCTCCCCCGCTTCGCAACGCTGCTGCATCCGGCTTTTTTTGGCTAGAAACGAGCCCAGAAAGTTCACCGTGCTTGCTTATCTTATCACACGTGCGTCAGAATGGCGGATGGTGGCACGAAGCTAAAAGCACTGGACATTGCTACCTAGCGAGCCATTTAACAGAGCTGTCTCAAGGTGTGAAAAACTGCAATTGGTTAAAAAGTACGGCGTGTGCAAGTCAACCATATCGACGATCCTGAAAAACAAGGACAAGATCATCAGTGCCGATGCCAACTCGACTGACAGAAAGCGTCTGCGAGGGCCACCTACGCAAACGTGGAGGACGCGCTACTTACTCTACTCTTTCCTTACCACGGGGAAATTGGCCTATTTTTGTATGTTGCAACTAGGAATTTCTGTGCCGTTGCTACTAGTTTTACAGTGCCATGCAATACATCAAAATAAAGACAAATGAACGTACTTTTCAATGCTGTTATCTTAAAACAATAGAAAAAACTTATTTGGCCAAGAAAATTCCTATACAAAAAAAAATCAAAATTTTTCAAAAATTTTTAGGAAGGAAGCACATCTCCAACAAAACATTTTTTTGAGAAATTCCGAAATATACAAAATGTTTATTAATCACAGGGCAACATTATTTAGAGAAATGGCTAAAATCGATAAAGCTGTCTTTGAGTTACAAAAAATTACTTGATGCATAGCGAAATAGTGAAGTTCTGAGTTGGTCCTAGCCAAGATTTTTTTTTTCAAGAAATAAAATTTTACAGCACATATTACTACCAAATGCAAGTACTAATGTAGAGTTTGAAAGGTACATTCGACGAAAGAAATGGCAGATATAAATATATACAAAATTGACAAACACAAATAATTAAGTACGTTCACAACAAACGTCATAATATTAGACTTATATCTTCAGAGTAAAAAATTATGGAAAAATTATGAGAGATGCAAATATTTAAAACACGTAGTGGAGTAGGAGTGAAAAAACGAAAGTTTTTAGCTCAAGAACTTCTCGAGCTATAAATTGTTCACTCAAGGAGATCAGTGTGCCAGGCACCAAAAACAGTTCGTTCGCCGTTCGTTTCGGGATCCGAAACATGCAGCGTGGCCGGAGCGCGGTAAACGCTGCCTTGCCATGATTTTGGCGGAAGAAGTCCCGAAAGCAATTTAGTCGTACTCCAGTACAAATTTAGACGCGGACGTTCTAATATCCCCATGTACATCGAGAGTCCAATAAACTTCACATCTCCTCTGGCGTCACCTCCTTCCACGATCCGTCTTTCTCACTGTATCTCGGCTTTTCAAGTGTGGGCCCACGCATACTTGAAAAGCATACCTCCGCGTGAAGAAGAGCGGAAAAAATCCAGCGCTCTCGTCAGCCGATGCGAGTTACTGCGGAGCGTCATGTCGAGGTCGATACCCAGATGCGCGCGTCCCTCTGGGGTCGGAAGTCCACGCGTCTTTGTGCTGGAGGCACCACGACATGCCCAAGTGAAGTAGACACGCTAAAGATAATAATAATAATATGTGGGACACATACAGAGCAAGTCAGCCGGCTCCAGAACACTACAAACAAAAGCGAAAGTGAAAACGAAACTTGCTCGCGACTAACAGCTGACGTTTCCGCTGATCTGGTGAAATTTCTTCATCGGAGCTGAAATCCGACGTCACCACATCGTTGTCTGATTCATCACTGCTCGAGAAGTCTAAAAGATTGCTCGTCGAAGCGCCGCATCGAGCGAAATTGCTTTTTTTTCCGAGCGCGCGTCGTTTCGGATGTCAACACCATCGCGCGGCTCACTGCGCTTCAACCTTTGAACGCGGGCGCCCTTTAAAAATCGCCGCCTCGCGGTAAAAATGCGAACCGTGCAGAAACAGCAATTCTAGTGTGTGTACAATCGTCTAGATGGCGCTTCATGTCGAAGCGCACGGCGGTTGTTGAAAAATAGCAGCGTGAATCATCGTTCACCGGTGAACGATGCCTAGTGGCGTGGTAAGGAAAGAGTTAAATGGTTCGTCAATGCGCGGGCTTGGAACATCCGGTAAGCGGTCTTATGAAACACAGCCATGAGGTGACACGCGCGCTGGTGGCAAACACAGTAAAGTGCGCGTCAAAGCACTTTTGTGCACTAATATGGATGGCAGCGACCAGCGCGTGCCCTTCGTAATCGGGAAGTCGAAGAAGCTGCGTTAATTCCGGCGCTTTGTGCCTGTGCGTTACAGGCATAATGCGAAAGCGTGCATGATTCGCGATTTTCCGTAGAGTGGCTAAGCGAATTTGACCGCAACATGCACAAGCAAGGCAGGCGCATGCTGCTTGCGGTCGACAACTGCTCCGCGCAACAACGTACAAGACTCTCTGACGGCAGTGACCCTGCATTTCCTGTCGCCCAACACAACGTCTAAAGTGCAACCGCTTGACTTGGCATCACTAGCGCGTTTAAGAGTTATTACAGGTGCAGCGTTGTGGAGCGCTTGCTCATAGCTGTTGACCCCAGGCAGCCAACCTGCCGCTTCGGTGACCTTGTACTCACTTTGGAGATGCTGAAGGCTTCGTGGACGAAGGTGACGGCTACATGCGTGCAAAACTGTTTCCGCAAGGCTGGCTTCGTTGACATCGAACCCTATGACGAGCCTGAAGCTCCCGAAGAGGACCGATTCAGTGGTGATTTGTGGCAGCTAGTCGTCGACTCCGACATGGGAGAGTGGGACATCTGCTGGGAGACTTCACTACGGCCGATGATTATGCGACATTGTGGAACCGTGCCACGGATGAGGGCATAGTGAATGAAGTGCGCGGCAAGAGCGATTCGGAGGAATCGGATGACGACGACGGAACTTTGGAGCCAGCGCCCACAGCGTGCCTGTAGCAATTGGGCCACATACATAGATGGCCTCAGGCAGCTTGTATATGCCAAGGGCCTCGGCGAAGAACACGCTGCCACCTTAAATAAGCTCGAGACTGTACTTATCACATCTGCACTGTCAAAACAGACGTTCATCACGGACTTTTTCGCAAAAGAATTAATTTTTGGTTTTCACTTGCAACTTTATTAAGCCGTGTTTCATTTACTACGAACTTCGGGATGTACGAACGGATGCCGCGTCAGGCTCATGTTCGTTATAAGCGGGCTCGACTGTAAATCAAAACGCCCTGGGGCTGTAATATTTAGTGTCTTTGCTTGCCGGGCTCTCTTATGCCATTGATCTTTCATTTTTTCTGTACTATGTGCTTTTCTTTTTCTTCATCGGTTATTCTTGTCAGCTTTTTGAAGGGTGAGCCTATCAGGTTTGATGCCCAGACCTGCACATTACAATCTGTGGGGCATGCAAATTTAAGCGTGCTGTGGCAGTTATGGCCAAGACATTGTTTGCACAGGAATTTCTGAGCATACTTTTTTGAAGCGTGTTTGGCAGATAAAAATTCGTCCCCTCCTTTAGACAGATCATTTTTCACCCCCGCCTTGATACGCTTCATCATTCAACCAGTCGTGGAAATGGTAGTCGGCGAGGCTTTCATTTTCAGAAGCTTGCTGCGGTACCATGCACGGCTTGAAGCGAGCCTAAATCATCACCACTGAGTGCTTATTTCCCCCCAAGTGCTCGGCCACGAGGTCTGGGAAGTCGGGTGGGCCGATACCCGGGTGGGGCATGGCATTCGGTGACGATGTGGGAATACATATGGCTGGGAGCCGCGGCGAGCGAACTCGGCGTGCAAGATAATGGCTCGGACCCTGCGCGGTTTCGTTACGAAATCTTCGCAGTCGCCGCATGCTTGAGTGATCGCTACGTGACCAACTTGGCCATGGGGTCCGCGGCACTGCCAATGCGTAAATGCCGATCCGCAATTCCGATGTGCCCGTGGCGATTGTGATGTTCGCTTTCACATGTCTGCTAGCACATGTCTTCTACGCAAAGTTCAATTTCGTTGGTGCTGTGAGCATAGTTATGCCTAGCCACGACTCCGAGCAGTAACTCGGTCGCGGTGTGCGCTGCTGCGGTGCCCGATGTTTCAAAGTTAGCCATGTTCGATCACGACACAAAAAGTCGTTTCACAGTGGTCTTCATCACGAGGTCCAAGATGCCGACGGGCAGAACTTCTAACCACAGGTCCAATGAGTGAACGCAATAAGGTCGAGACGTGCTTCTGCGATGTTGCGACGAGCGCGTCGCGCTATCGCAGTCTGATGATTGAGCTTCCGGTGCAGCTGCTAACGCGTAATTATCGTCGACCAGCGAACACAGAACGAGGCAAACGCTTCACTAAATAGCGTGATTTCGACAGCCGTGCCCCCGATGCGGAAGCCGCAGACAACGCAAAACCGGAGCACCATCGGACCAATGGCGAAGTGCGCTGGAGCATCATGACGCCGTGGCCAATCGGGGGTCTTGAAACACCTTTAAACGTTTGCCTTTTGTGTGCTTGTTTTTAAATAGAGGAGCAGCTGAGGTGGGGAATTTGAACACGGAGAAATGCTCTTTCAGACGAGCCCTAGACGGTGGTGACCGGTCGCGCCATCGCGGAGCTATAATTTTTTGAAAAACGCATTCTTTTTTGCGATTTTCTGCGATAGTTTCTGCTCGCGCGGCCCAACGCACTGTGGCGTTGTGGAATGAATGGCAAAACGGGCAACGGTCAAACTTAATATACTTATACTGGTTTTCAGCGAAGATATTTGGGAATAATAGAAAAAGGGCTACGAAACTGAAAATGTCATTTTCAAAATCGATTTCTTGCCATTTATCACAATTTGATTACCGGATCCCCCCTTAACCAGTGCAGAGTGGCAAATGCAAGACTCAACTCTTTCCTTTCTTGGCAGCTGGGAGGGGCTTCTTGTTATCGAAGGGCTTGAGCAGGAAGCTGAGGATGCGATCCGTGCACTTCCTCGACCGTGCCACTCTTCTCCACGTCAAGCATGCCCAACAGGTCCTTCTGGGCAGCCTTCTTGAGCCTGCACACACCACAAGGGTCCCACTGCCTCCAGCCAAAGCAACTAAATTGCATTCTGCAAGTTTGAGAAGACAAGTTGCTGGGCAGTGTTCTTCAATCATAGAGCTTGTGAAACTCCATTCTGAACCCAGAAACTCCCATGGACAAATTTGTGGAGGATAGCAACCACCATGCCATGAAAAATTGCAACTGAGAAAACAGCAAAAAAACACAACTCCATTGGCTGCTGACGTGATATACGATGCTGTTATGACAAAAAAATGATCTAGGATGCATGAAAATTGGAAAGTTATTCCCTCCGTAGTGGCCGAATCCAAAAATAACTTTTTGAAAACTGATTTTTAGTTTTCCAATTCTAGTTTCAAAAAACAGCCTCTACCTTGAGTGAATACATTATGCTCTTGATACTCAGTGTCGACATTTTCATCACAATCAATGTTTTAACCATCAGCACATTTCAATCGGGTATGTATTAACAAGGTCTTACAGTATGATCACCCACGCACGACTTGATTTAGTCTTAAAACTTGGACCTAGCGTAAGTGGTTTGCATATCCACTGCTGGAGCACTACATACTCAACACTTCATTTTAAATTTAACTCTTTGAGGATGAAATTTTTTTGCTAAATGCACTCCAAAAATGTGTAACTTTTTTTATTGCTGAATTAAATTCTTCAGACGATTCTATTTAAGAGAAAAAGTGTCTAACATCTTTTTGTGTGACCGTAAGTGACAAAAAAATTTTTGTTGTTACACATGTTTATTCGTGACTACATCAAGCAAAATAAAAAACCTTATACGATTTTTTATAAATAAAATTATGCGTGTATTAACATAGCTCGCAGACACACAAAAATACACCTGGGGAATATCCACATCAGAAGAATCACTGCTCGACTCACTAGCAGTGGAGCAACCGTCGCGTACTTCCATAGCCTAAGCGAACTGCATGAGTGAGCGCACGAAAAGGCTGTATGGTCGTGCCACCCGTCCAGAGAGTAAAACGAGCGAAAAAGTTATTACTACTTCGTCTCAGAGCCAACGAGACAGAGTTCGTTTTTCCAAGTCCCCAAAACAGGAAACGCAACCATGGCAGCGTCGTTTGTGTAATTTAGCACCGCATGGAAACAGATGTAATGCGCCCCGCGGAGCAATAAACGAGAAAGTCACAAGCAGTCCCCTTTAAGAGATAGAAACCAGACAGCCATCAGCTTTGTGGGCGCGAGAAGGGATAGCCGTGCACCACTTTGTGGTGGTGTGAGGGGGAGGGGGTGAACCCAGCGGAGAGACATCGCCGCATGAAAAAAATTTCACGTGTTCCCGAAGCGTGGCAGCACATGCCAAGCAAGAGAAATGATTGAAAAAGGCATGCGTTTTGAACATACAGCAAAAACCCTTTGGTGCCTGTTAGGTGATGCTGTACATGTACAGCGAAAACCTTCAAAGGGTTGAAGAGCGGATAGGAGAGAGAGTATTTATTAAATCATGCTCTAAAACAATGCTTTTGCAAAATACATGAAGCACATAAAAGCAAACTTGAAACACGAAAGGCTCATCAAAAAAAGCAATTGTTTTTAGTTTCAATAACCTTTTCCACAGCTTTACCATCACAATATTTCTAACAGATGCTTTAAAGAATGAGAGCAGAGCTTCTTTCAAACAGCATTTATTTTTCCTGAAGATTGTAAGGCAAGCCCAAATTTATATGTACTGATGGGCTTGTTGGTGAGCCATGATATTTGATGAAGCAGCACACAAAGGACACAATCATGCACCAGTGCTTGTGTATGTGGGATTGTGTCCTTTGTGCGCTGCTTCATCAAATACCAAATCTACAGAAAATGTAGGAGCGTTAACAGGCATGGCAATGTGAAGTTGGTTCAGTGAATGCACTTACTTTGCCACCATCTTCTGTCTCTTGAGATCCTGCAGAGTCCTTCTCAAAAGGAACCCATTGAACTTGCGCAAGTTCTTCTTGATCTCGGATGGCTGCAGCAACAAGTCATCCAGTCAATCTAATGCATGTGCAGTGCACTCACATCATCCTCAGTTTGCGTCATATCAGTGTAATTTCAACTACAGCCACATTACCTTTAGCAGCAATATTTATGGCCGCTTTACCAAAGCCTTCTGACGATAGCAGTCACCTTGCCCAACACTGCCTGCCTCTACTGCATGGCTGCCGACACTAGTAGCAGCAGAGCACTACTTGGAGGGCACATTGCAAACTTGCCCAAGAAGCGGTTGATCTCGTTTCCTACGCACGAAAGTGCAGTGAGCACACACGCAGATTTTTGGGCTGTTTGCACACTGGCACAGAGGCACAGCACTCAGCCACTTCCGAGCGTGGGGTCATTTTGTGGCACCCAGCAGAAAGTCAGTCGGTTTTCTTTGCTGCAGCTTAAGCGGCATACCCAGTTGGGCATCCGGCAACATCACCGCACTCGACATTTTCTCGAACTTTCCTCCACAGTGACTTTCGTGAGCGGACAGAAACGGAGAAGCAGCATTTTACTACGTGTTTGTAATGCACGAAGATTCGTCTTTTTTGCAGCTGATTTGATACTAGTGATTAGTTGTAACTTGGGACTCTTGACGCGTCATTGGGCAATCATTCCAAAA